>NC_052165.1:88933952-89213952 GCF_902713615.1 Scyliorhinus canicula | reverse complement strand
TCCGTGCTGAGACTGTTAGCAGTGAGGGAAGTCGGTGCTCAGAACATTTTGAGCATGAGGAGAGTATGCTGCGACAGCCTCTGTTATTGCGTGGTTAATCTCAGTCCGACCAGAAGTGAATTAATCATTTTTTTTCCTGTAAATCCAGAAATCCCTTGCCTTGGTTGCCCAGTAATTCACAGTAAACAGATTTCTATGTTGAAATGCAATTATTGTTCATTTCTAAGAGATGTAAAGTTGAAATATTAAGTTATTATAACGGATTAAAGTACAACCCCTATAAGTACCCCACCCTCTCTCTACAAACACACGACGGCCAAAATCAGAAAGGTAGGACAGAGTGAAAATGTTAAAAGTTGAGGACAAAAGATAGAAGTCCTTGCTTCCGTTTGAATTTTTCAGTGCATGTTGGTCCCAGTAGGAATGACGTTTAAAGTTTATAATTTTGCAGCACGTCACGGTTTTCCTGCAGTTCCTTTAAACACTGAACTCATAGCTTTCAAGGAGAGACAGAGATTTGGTTTCCTCTGACCTTTCCGTCTGATTTCGTCCAAATCCTTGAGGGGTAGCACGGTAGCAGAAGTTAATAGCACTGTGGCTTCACAGCGCCAGCGTCCCAGGTCCCGCTGGGTCACTGTCTGTGCGGAGTCTGCACGTTCTCCCCGTGTCTTCATAGGTTTCCTCCGCGTGCTTCGGTTTCTTTCCACTGTCCGAAGACGTGCAGGTTAGGTTAATTGGACATGATCAATTACACTTCGTGACCAAAAAGGTGAGGAGGGATTATCGGGGATATGGTGGAAGTGAGGGATTAAGTGGGTCGATGCAGACTTGATGGGCCGAATGGTCTCCTTCTGCACTGGATGTTCTGTGTTATGTACTATGTTATGTCCTGCTTCAATCAAACAGACACTCATAGATTTGTTGGGCAAGGGTCAAACAAAGCAGATACATGAGCAAGAGCATCATAGAGCGTCGTGAATAGTGTTCATACAGGGAACACATCAGCCCGAGGGAGAGTCGTTGAGGAGTGTACTGCTGTGGGGAAGAATCTGTTCCTATGTCTGGGTATGCGAGTCTTCAGACCTCTGTATCTTCTGCCTGATTTGAGGGCCTGGAAGACGGCAAAGCATGTATGGGTCTTGTCTCTGACAATGCTGTCTGTCTTCCTGATGCAGCGGGGGTGGGGGGGGGGGGGGGGGGGGGGGAGGCTGTAGACAGAACCAATGGGAGTGTGGCAGGCTTGTGTGATGCATTGGGCTGAGTTCAACACACGCTGCAGTTTCTTGCGGTCTTGGGCCGAATAGTTACCATGTCAAGCTGTGATGCAGCCGAATAGGATGCTCTCTGTGGTACAGCTTAGAAGTTGGTGAGAGCCGATGGTGAGAGTTATTACGAATATCTTTAAGATTCGTAGGAAGTGCAGACGAGTTGGTCTTTCTTGACTGTTGCATCAACGTGAGTGGACCAGGGCAGACCGTTGGTGATCGTGACCCCCAGGAACTTAAAACTATCGACCATCTCCGCTTCGGAGCAATTAATGTAGATGGGGGCATGTATCGTGCTATGCTTCCTGAAGTCGATGAACAGTTCCTTGGTGTCATGTGGCTGTATCTTTAAGAAATGGATGTTGATCAAATAGATACAGTGATGTCAGTGTGTGGGTTTAGCTGGGATGTCTTTCTGTCTTTTACTTTCGTTTTGCGCTGAAAAGCTGTTTTGTGGCTCTGATTTTGGTTTAGTTTTAAGTGTCTTAATTCAAAGCAAGATGTTCTGATCTCTCTTTCAACAAGCTAAAGAATGCTTTCAGCTCACTTGAATTTTGGAATTCCAGTGAATACAGCTCAGTCAACGTTATCTTTCTTCGTCAGGCAATCCCACCGTCCGAAATGTCAGTCTAGTGAGCATTCACTATACTCCCTCTATGTTAAGCATATACTGTGGAGACCGAAGCTGAACGCGTGTGTCTAATCAAACTCCGGTAGAGGTACAACACACATCCCTGCTCCTGTGCTCCAATCGCTTTGCAACGAAAACCAAAATATAATTTGCCTTCTGAACAGCTTGCCGAACCTGCGTGCCCACTTTCAGTGACTGATGTACTCGGACATCCAGGTGATTTTGTAAGCCAATAGTTCCCAATCTATCATCATTTATATCATTCGTTGTCACTCTGCTTCTCCGTCGGAAGTGGATAAATTCACATTTCTCCACATTATACTGCTTTTGCCATATTTTCCCCACTCACGGAATTGTATAAATCCGCATGAAGCAGTTTAACATCCTCGCCAGCAGCATTCCATTCCAACGAAATTCGTGCTGTGATAATTTAGAAATATTACATTTGGTTCATTTAACCGAATCATTGAAATACATTGTGACGAACTGGGGTCCAAGCACGGATCCCGACAAGTGTCCACGACTCATTGTCTGTCACTTCGAAAAGGACACATTGATTCCTAATTTCTGTTTGCTTTATCCTACCATATTCTCACCATATCAATATACCATCCCAGATTCCATATGGTTTCATTAAGCACAGTAACCTCTCATGTGTGATATTTTCAAAAGCTTTCTCAAAATCCAAATACAGCACATCCACTTGTTACATCCTCTAAAAAGCTCCAGGACTTTTGTCAAAAATAGAGTCAGTTTCCTAAATCCAGAGTGAAGGGTTATCATCCCGTAGATATGTTATGCATGTTCTGCTGTCGCATGCATTAAGGTGGATTCTAGCATGTTCCCTACCCATGATGTTACGCTAACCAATCGGAAGTTCTCAGTTTCCGCCTCCGTCCAATTTTAAAAATAGTTGGATTACAACTGACATCCCCGAAACGGACGAGATTGCTCCAGAATTTCCAGATGTTTGGAACATGAAAACCCAACACATTGACTATAACCATGCCAACTACCCTGATAACCTGTGATATATAGTATGAGGCGCATAGCATTTATTGGGTTTCCGGCCCATCAGTGTCGCCAGCTCCATATTCCAGCCTCGCAAATCTGATCCATCTTTCAACTGGATCTATGTCTTGACTCGACATAACCCCTTGTGCTCTATAACCATCAAAACATCTGGATCACAATTATCCATTCATCACAGCATTAATATTAACAATGGAATTAATTAATGAATCGTAATTTCTGCAACTGGATTCGAAACACCTACGACACCTTGTGCGCATCTGTCCCTTCGTGAGCCTCAGCAGGCAGTGGAATTATTTTTTAACTGTATACATGGGCTCAGTTGAAACAGAAACTCTGGTATTCCTAACCAGCGGGAATTTGTCTCGGCGTTGCCTACTGAAAACAGTCCTTATATTGTGACCCATATTTATGATTATTGGCCAATACGAACACGACTCTGAATCCCCTTTATCAAACGAACCATAACTTGTATTCCATTCTTATATATCTAGGTGTCAGTATATACGTCCAGCCAATCAGCGTTCGATTTTGTCTTCTGGTTAATGATATGCTGGACTTTCTGGAGTCCAAATGCAAAATATATCCCAACGCTAATCTCTGTGTTTATCTTTCTCCTTACTGCTGCTGTTTAGAACGTTTAGCAAGAAAATGAGATAGAATATCATCTTAACAATGCATAACGAGCAGATTTGGCCCATGAAGTCCGCACCAGCCCTCCAAAAGAGCACCTCACTGAGCGTTGGACACGAAGGGGCAACTTGGCATGCCCAGTCCCTGCCACTTGCACATCTTTGGACTCTAGGAGGATGCCGAAGGAAACCCATGCAGACAATGGGCAGCATGCAAACTCCACACAGATATTCGCCTGATGTCGAAATTGAATCCAGATATCTGGCGCTGTGAGGCCGCAGTGCTAGCCACTGTCCCAACATGCTATCCCGTCTGCACAACATTTTAATCATGCGTAGAAATAACTTTGCATTACTAAACTGAAATTCACTATGTTTCACATCCCAAACTCTAGTTACGAAAACAACATGTCAATGGACAGATGTGTATCATGGTTAGCACCTCATGTTTTGGTCTATATCGTGGTGATGTTGCCGTCCCCATTTGCGTTCTACAGGGCACCCATAGCATAATGTATTAGTTGTATGCAAGTGGGAGCGTGTGGAGAATGCCTAACCAGGATCTTATACTTAGTGCTGGAATCGCAGTGTGCTGCTGAAAATCCCACTGCACCAATTAGATATCGATATTTGAGCTGCGAGGTCAGTTTCCAACCCATTGGAAGCAATTAGTTTGACACATCACAACGGAATGTGCCGTCAGTGCCTTGTGCGAACAGGAGGACTTCATTAACAGAACTGTGCAAACTCATTCGATTAGGATGGTCTGGGGCTTCGGGGTTGTACGTAGGAATCAGCAGGAACTTTTGATCCCATGTTTGCCCTGATGCGTTTCGACACCATGGAGACCAGAAGTATTGGTCAGGACCAACAGGGAAACTTAGTGTGCTCTGTCACCCTTTGGAGAGGACGGTAGCACAAGTGGATAGCACAGTGCTTTCACAGCGCTCGGGTCCCAGTTTCAATTCCCCGCTGGGTCACTGTCTGTACGTAGTCTGCACATTCTCCTCGTGCCTGCCTGGGTTTCTTCTTGGTGCTCCGGTTTCCTCCAAGGTCCAAAGATGTGCAGGTGCGGTGGATTGGCCACGCTAAATTGCCTTTGGGGACCAAACAGGTAAGATGGGGTTATTGGGTTACGGGGATAAGGTGGAAGTGCGAGCTTAAGTGAGTCGGTGCGGACTTGATGGGCCGAATGGCCTCTTTCTACGTTCTACGTATGTTCTACGTTCTATGTTGTTTATGCAATCAAGTCTCGTGGATCTCTCCAATCAGTGGGAAATGTCATTACAGTGATGCAACCGACGAAGATAATACTAATAATCATCTTCATTTTCACAAGTAGGCTTACATTAACACTGCATTTATGTTCCTGTGAAAAAGCCTCTAATCGCCACATTCAGGCGCCTGTTTGTGTACACTGAGGGACAATTCAGAATCTCCAAATTAGCGAACAGCACATCTTTCCGGACTTTTGCAATGAAACAGGACCATCTGGAGGAATCCCATGCTGACACGGGGAGAACGTACAGACGGCGCACAGACAGTGTCCCAAGGTGGGAATCGAAATAGGGACCCTGGAGCTCTGGAGAAACAGTGCTACCCACGGTGCTACCTTGCTGCCCTGGACTTTTTATTTAGGTTATGATTCGGAAATTATGACCACTTCTGAAATGCCACATGTTCATGTGTTCCTGTTACTTTATGACCTGTCGTCCCTGACAGTCGAGATGCTAACACACCGATTCGGCGAAACAGAGATCAATGCAGAACATTTTATTCAGTAAACTGTGGAGAGGTTGCATTGGAACTACGCAATTTAGGAGAGCATAATTCATACAGATTGTAGGTGGCTTCACTCGTCCTTGGACCCTCTCGTATTGGGTCATATTGCAGTTTTAGAACTCATTTCGCCTTGCAACACTTCCTGCTGGCTGAGGTTTCATAGGGCATTTCCATCTCGCCTTTATTGCATCCCTCATTTCTGCAGGTACCTCCAATATCGCCACATTCCATGATCACACCTGGAATCGAAGGGCGAAATAGTTAATTATGCCACCAGTCAGCACTCTCAAGAATCCAGATTTTGTCAAACTGATGTACATTGAAACAATTCCTATGGACGTGCTCAGACATCCGGATAACAAAGTGATATGGAGATCAGAACTGTGAACATTGCTCCAAGTATTGTCTTACTAAGTCATATGGAGTACATGAGAATGTGCAGTGTGCTCCAAATGTAGTTTAACAAAGGGATATAATGACTGGAACTGTGCACAAAACTCCATAGGCACGGATGAAGGAACTGAAAGCAGTGTTGGAATCTCCAACCTCGCAATGCAGGAGTCGCAAAATGCGATCGGGCAGTGAAACGTGTATGCGGCAAAACACATGGCCAGCGACGAGTGCCCAGCGGAATGCCATGCTCCCGTGAATCGACAGCAGTTGTCATCTCATTATTGGGTCCGACCGCTGTTCTCCAGCATTCCGTGATGCTCTGCATCCACCAACAGGAATTACCGACGGCGGGTTTCACGACTGGTTTAAATAATTGGGAAAAAGGCAGCGTGGCTGCGATGGAGAGAAAGTAGGACATGCCAAGCGCGACCGTGGGCTGGCCCTGTCAATGGCATGGCTGGGTTGGAAGTGGGTTGGGGGTGACATCTCCCAGACATGAGGGAGTTGGCGATGGCTGATGTGGGATGACGAGGAGATGGGCTGTGGCATCGTGGTGACCATTGCGACCGTGGTGCTTTCCTGGTGCTGACCGCCATTGTCATTCACGGCAGCAATCCTTCTGCGCACCCAACTGACAACCCACTGTAGCCCGTGATTGCACAGTCTCACTGGCCATATGGATGTTTCCATCCATTTCCCGAACCCCATCCCCTCCCTCCAACCCAGATTCACCTTGCCAAGCCCCCAACACCCACATCCGGTAGAGAGTCTGGAGACCCACCCAAGGACCACGCCCAAGGTAGCCCAGACTGGTGCGCCGGCGGGGGCAGCATGGAGTACCGCTGGCATGGGTAGTGCCAGCCGCCGCTACCGCTGGAGATAGAGAAGGATTGCTGGGGCCAGGACACACCGTGGTGTGGAGGGCAGAGCCCTGGGGGAACAGCCGCCGGTGGTTCAGGCGAAGGGGGAGGAGAAAGGGAGAGATAAATAGTCATGCGGGTCTTGGGCTGCAGTACACGGCAGATCAAACGAGTAGCCATTCAAACGGCTTGCGAACCAGGAAATGCACCATGCCAACATGTCTGCCTTTCACTCTCTGCAGACAATCCTATTCGGAATCGGGCCCGGAAATACATAGAATGTGCAGTGCAGAAGGAGGCCATTCAGCCCATCGAGTCCGCACCGGCTCTTGGAAAGAGCACCCTACCCAAACCCATACCTCCACCCTATCCCCATAACCCTGTAACCCCACCTAACACAAAGGGCAATTTGGACCCTGAGGGCAATTTAGCCTGGCCAATTCACCTAACCTGCAAATCTTTGGACTGTGGGAAGAAACCAGAGCACCCGGAGGAAACCCACGCACACACGGAGAGAACGTGCAGACTCCACACAGACAGTGACCCAAGCCGGGTTTCGAACCTGGGACCCTGGAGCTGTGAAGCATTTGTGCCAACCACTATGCTACCGAATGTTTACTATCAGCCTGACCGCAGGCCTGAGGGATGCTCTGAAGCTGGACGAGCAGGGGCTGCTCGGGCAGGATCCTGCAGCATTGGATCCTTCCCCAGAGGAACAGGAGCCAGTCGCTGAAGATGGAGAGCCGGCCTCCTTCCCAAAAGGCCGAGGAGAACGTGGAAGCAGGCCTTCCTTCTTGCCACATGTATACCAAGAGCTCCTGTCCTTCACGGACCTGCCAGATCGAGCATGTTGACGAAATCTCCAGCGAGCAGGGTTATCATAGGAAAATCTACACGATCATGGAACTACAGGAATATGGATTGGGGCATCCAATCCTAGTGGCCATCAAGGTCATGGTCGTTCTGATCATTTTTGCCTCGAGGTACTTCCTAGCGCAAAGAGAGGACTTTTCAAGAATCTTGCAGATGTCGTCGCGCACGTTCATCCATGCTGTAAAGTAAGGCATGTGTGGAATTCAATCTGGGCCAAGCACATCATGATGCACTTGCAGCGGGTTTCGCCGCTATCGCCGGACCAGTGGGTGATCGATGCAAAGCATGTCCCCCTATGAGATGTGCTTCAGGAGTCTGCACCGCTCTGGACCGACCCTCCAGTATAACGCTAGGTGAGTCTCCTACATCGTGGCCGCCTGCTGCATCCTCCGTGAATGAGGTGCAGTTGAGGAGTGACTGGTCGAGGATGATGATGTATGGCAGGCGTTGTCCGAAGAGAAGGGTCCAGCGGATTAGCAGTACGCACAGGGAACTGTGACTGGGCAGGCACAGGAGGCGCTCTACTCGTGTCCAGGTTCACTCCCATGATGCCCGGCAGGCGGCATAAACATTCCGCTCCGCTTCTACGCCCTCCGTGCCGCAACCGCTCCCCTCCCACACCTGTAACCGACTTTGTGATTCCTCGATGCCTCACGATGATTACGGGCCCCGGTTGGCAGTATCAGAGACTGCTCTGTCGATGAAAAGATGATGAACGGCTTTGCGATGAGCTCTGGTGTCGTTCAACAATATCTGAGTCCTCTTCACGGTCGAACTATTCACCATGAACCTGGGTAGTGCCTACATGCAAGCTGACAATTCCGTCCAAAGGTTCATTGAACAATTGCAGTGGCGAAGATAGGGGCGGGGTGCGGATGGGATTGGGTGAGTGACAGGTTTGGGTGGAAGGGTATTGTGTACCGGAATAGTTAGCAGCGGCTGAACTGTGTTTCCTTGTTATCCCCAAACAGCGCAGCCCAGCCCGGTGTATCTCTTATAAAGTTCGGACAGAGCACTGGAAGGTTGAAACGTTGTGAACATCTGTTTATTGTGAAAAGGTGAACATTTAGCGCAAGTCTGTGCCGTAGCCCCTATCGCTTTACTGTGCGTTGCACCCATATCAAATTATCTGGTGTCTAACATTTTGGCCTTAATTGCCCAAAAGCTATGTCTCGGCGGATACAGAGGCGGCACACCAGAGGTTGAGGTGGCCAGCTCCGCTCCCCACACTGTGACCCGAGACCCTTTGGCAGCCATCCTCTGTTGAGAACGGGCATGGACGTGACTGACAGTTGCGGGTTTCTACCTGGCGTGGTGCCACTCTCTTCTGACGCTGCTCATCGGATGCGCTATGGACAGGAGAAGGATGGGAAGTCCTAGACGCTGGGCTATTCTGGAATGCCCCCTGCTTTGTTCTGGCATCCCGCTTTGGTGTTAACCGGCATGGGCCTCATCATCCCCTCCTCCCTGTGAGTGCTAAGAACTAGGAGCAGGAGTAGGCCATCTGGCCCCTCGATCCTGGTCCTACATTCAGTGAGATCATGGCTGATCTTTAGTGGGCTCAGCTCCACTTTTCGGCCTGAACACCATAACCCTTAATCCATTTATTCTTCTAAAAATTATCTACCTTTCTCTTAAAATCATTTGATGAAGGAGCCTCTACTGCTTCACTGGGCAAGGAATTCCATAGATTCACAACACTTTGGGTGAAGATGTTCCTCCTAAACTCAGTCCTAAATCTACTTTCCCTTATTTTTAGTCTATGCGCCCTAGTTCAGCTTTCACCCACCAGTAGAAACAACCTGCCTGCTTCTATCCTACCTATTCCCGTCATAATGTTATACATTTCCATAAGATGCACCCTCATCCTTCTAAATTCCAACGAGTACAGTCCCAGTCTACTTAACCGCTTCTCGTAATCCAACCCCTTCAGCTCCGGGATTAACCTAGTGAATCTCCTCTGCACACCCTCCAGTGCCAGTACGTCCTTTCTCAAGTAAGGTGACCAAAACTGAACACAATATTCCAGGTGTGGCCTCACTAACACATTATACAATTGCAGCATAATGTCATGGATTAGTTCCAGGGCTGTTGGGGCGGCTGACACTCATGTATTTACTGACTGTTCAAAGCTGGCATAGAACGTGTTCAGTTCATTGGGGAGGGATGCTTCTTCCCAGGTATTTCACCTGGCCTGTTGAGCCTATGACCTTATTTAAGCCCTTCCATAGACGTCGTGAACTGATGTCGTTCACTGGGACCTTAGTTGAATCCGGTGTTGACTTTTGGGATGCCTGATAGCTTCCCTAAATTCTGCCCGGGTACCTTCGGTAGCTCAGGATCGTCAGGGGCGGTGGCTGGTTTAGCACAGGTCTTAATAGCTGGCTTTGAAAGCAGACCAAGGCAGGCCAGCAGCACGGTTCATTCCCCGTACCAGCCTCCCCGAACAGGCGCCGGAATGTGACGACTCGCAGTAACTTCATTTGAAGTCTTCTTGTGACAACAAGCGGTTTTCAATTTTTTCATTTTCAGACTTGAATGCGTCTGGCCAGGACTTCATCAGGGAGTTAACCCTTTGGTTAAGCCTGGGTTTCAGATTGGGGAACATCTGTATTATCTTCTTTGATACACAGACCTCGACAGACTGATGGCGTCTGTGACGGTGGTTACATACATGTTCATGTTAACATCTTGAATATAGACCAGTCCATAGACTTAAAGTAGCTGTGGATTATGCTCTCTTATGCCTCGGACCAGAACTGCATGGTTTTATTGGCTGGCTGAGCATGCTTAAATTATTGCTTGCAATCCGGAAGTAGGAGTACCGATATGTAGTATGGTTTGCCAAAGTATGGTTGGCGAATGGAGCGGAACGCACTTTTGATGTTCGTATAGCAGTTGTCTAGAATGTTTGAACATCTGGTGGGGCATGAGATAAGTTGATGGAGTTTGGTAGAACCATCCTTAGGTTGGTCAGGTTGATGTCTCCAACAACGATTGTTAGGGTTTCAAGGTGATTTGTTTCTTGGTTCTTGATGGTGGAGTATATTTCGTCAAGTGTTTTCTTTAGTTCCTCCTTGAGTGGGGTGTAGACTGCTGTGTTGAGTACAGGGTTACATTTAGTGGGTGCTAGAAAGGGCAAGACTTAACGGCCAGGAATGTTAGGTTGGAGAGCAGTGTCACTCTCGCGACACTACATTCGAGCACCAGGAGATGATGAGGAGGGAAACACGCCTGCCCTACAACGACCCAGAGGACATGGTGCTGTCCATCTGATGGATGGAGAAGCCTTCAGGTTGGATGGGACAGTCTAGGTACCAAGACATAGGTAGGAAAAGGGATAGGGATGTAAGGAGGGAATTCAGGGAGCTAGGGTGGAAACTTAGAGCGAGAACAAACAGAGTTATTATCTCTGGGTTGTTACCCGTGCCACGTGCTAGCGAGTCGAGGAATAGGGAGAGAGCAGTTGAACACATGGCTGCAGGAATGGTGCAGGAGGGAGGGTTTCAGATTCCTGGACAATTGGGGCTCATTCTGGGGTAAGTGGGACCACTACAAACGGGATGGTCTACACCTGGACCAGAGGGGTACTAATATCCTCGGGGGGAGGTTTGATAATGCTTTTCGAGAGGGTTTAAACTAGTTCAGCAGGGGATTGGGAACCTGAATTGTAGCTCCAGTACACAAGACGCTGAGCGTAGTGAGGTCATGAGTAAGGTTTAAAAGTTGCAGGAGTGTACCGGCAGGAAGGAACGTGGTCTAATGTTAGTCTACTTCAATGCCAGGAGCATCCAGAATAAGGTGGGTGAGCTTGCGGCATGGGTTAGTACCTGGGACTTCGATGTTGTGGCCATTACGGAGACATGGATAGAGCAGGGCGAGGAATGGTTGTTGCAGGTGCCGGGGTTTAGATATTTCAATAAGTTCAGGGAAGGTGGTAAGAGAGGGGGAGGGGTGGCATTGTTAGTCAAGGACAGTATTACTGTGGTTGAGAGGAAATTTGATGTGGACTCGAATACTGAGGTAGAGTGGGCTGAGTTAAGAAACAGGAAATGAGAGGTCACCCTGTTCGGGCTTTTCTATAGGCCTCCGTAAAGTTCCAGAGATGTAGAGGAAAGGATTGCAAAGATGATTCTGGATAGGAGCGAAGATAACAGGGCAGTTGTTATGGGGGACTTTAACTTTCCAATTATTGACTGGAAACACTATAGTTCGAGTAATTTAGATGGATCCGTTTTTGTCCAATGTGTGCAGGAGGGTTTCCAGATGCAGTATGTAGATAGGCCAACAAGAGGCGAGGCCATATTGGATTTGGTACTGGGTAATGAACCAGGACAGGTGTTAGATTTGGAGATATGTGAGCATTTTGGTGATAGTGACCATAAATCGATTACGTTTACTTTAGCGATGCAAAGGGATAGGTATAAACCGCAGGGCAAGAGTTATTGCTGGTGGAAAGGCAATTATGATGCGATGAGGCAAGACTTAGGATGCATCGCCTGGAGAGGAAAACTGCAGGGGATGGACACAATGTAAATGTGGAGCATGTTCAAGGAACAGCCACTGCGTGTCCTTGATAAGTATGTACCTGTTAGGCAGGGAGGAAGTGGTCGAGTGAGGGAACCATGGGTCACTAAAGCAGTTGAATCACTTGTCAAGAGCAAGAAGGAGGCTTATGTGAAGATGAGACGTGACGGGTCAGTTGGGTCGCTTGAGAGTTATAAGTTAGCGAGGAAGGCTCTAAAGAGAGAGCTAAAAAGAGCCAAGCGCGGACATGAGAAGTCTTTGGCAGGTAGGATCAAGGATAACCCTAAAGCTTTCTATAGGTACGTCAGGAATAAAAGAATGACTAAGGTAAGAGCAGGGCCAGTCAAGGACAGTAGTGGGAAGTTGTGCGTAGAGTCCGAGGAGATAGGAGAGGTGCTAAATGAGTATTTTGTCGTCAGTATTCACACAGGGAAAATACAAAGTTGTCGAAGAGAATACTGAGATACAGGCTACTAGACTAGAAGGGCTTGAGGTTCTAAAGGAGGAGGAGTTAGCGACTCTGGAAAGTGTGAAAATAGATAAGTCCCCTGAGCCGGATGGGATTTATCCTAGGATTCTCTGAGAAGCTAGGGAGGAGATTGCTGAGCCTTTGGCTTTGATCTTTAAGTCATCTTTGTCTACAGGAATAGTGCCAGAGGACTGGAGGATAGCAAATGTTGTCCCCTTGTAGAAGAAGGAGAGTAGAGATAACCCCAGTAACTATAGGCCAGTGAGCCTTGATTCTGTTGTGGGAAAAGTCTTGGAAAGGTTTATAAGAGATAGGATGTATAATCATCTGGAAAGGAATAATTTGATTAGAGATAGTCAGCATGGTTTTGTGAAGGGTAGGTCGTGCCTCACAAACCTCATTGAGTTCTTCGAGAAGGTGACCAAACAGGTGGATGAGGGTAAAGCAGTTAATGTGCTGTATATGGATTTCAGTAAAGGGTTTTATAAGGTTCCCCACGGTAGGCTTTACAGATGCATGGGATTCAGGGAGATTAACAGTTTGGATCAGTAATTGGCTAGCTGATAGAAGACAAATAGTGGTGGTTGATGGGAAATGCTCTGATTGGTGTCCAGTTACTAGTGGTGTGCCACAAGGATCTGTTTTGGGACCGTTGCTGTTTGTCATTTTTATAAATGTCCTGGAGGAGGGCGTAGAAGGATGTTTGAGTAAATTTGCAGATGACACTAAAGTCGGTGGAGTTGCGGACAGTGCAGAAGGATGTTACAAGTTACAGAGGGACATAGATAAGATGCAGAGCTGGGCTGACAGGTGGCAAATGGAGTTTAATGGAGAAAAGTGTGAGGTGATTCATTTTGGAAGGAATAACAGAAAGGCAGAGTAGTGGCTAAAGGTAAGATTCTTGGTAGTGTGGACGACCAGATAGATCACGGTGTCCATGTCCGTAGATCCCTGAAAGTTGCCACCCAGGTTGAGAGGGTTGTTAAGATGGCGTACGGTGTTAGCTTTTATTGGTAGAGGAATTGAGTTTCGGAGCCATGAGGTCATGTTGCAGTTGTACAAAACTCTGGTGCGGCCGCATTTGGAGTATTGTGTGCAGTTCTGGTCGCCACATTATAGGAAGGATGTGGAAGCATTGGAAAGGGTTCAGAGGAGATTTACAAGAATGTTGCCTGGTATGGAGGGTAAATCGTATGAGGAGAGGCTGAAGGACTTGAGGCTGTTTTCGTTAGAGAGAAGATGGTTAAGAGGTGACTTAATTGAGGCATACAAGATGATCAGAGGATTAGATAGGGTGGACAGTGAGAGCCTTTTTCCTCGGATGGTGGTGTCCAGCACGAGAGGACATAGCTTTAAATTGAGGGGAGATAGATATAGGACAGATGTCAGAGGTAGGTTCTTTACTCAGAGAGGAGTAAGGGCGTGGAATGCCCTGCCTGCAACAGTAGTGGACTCGCCAACACTTATCGCATTCAATTGGTCATTGGATAGGCAAATGGACGATAAGGGAATAGTGTCGAGGGACTTTAGAGGGGTTTCACAGGACGGTGCAAGATCGTGGGCCGAAGGGCCTGTGCTGCGCTGTAATGTTCTATGTTCTATGTGGCTGGATTAAGACATGTCTCGCTGTAACAGAGCACAGAACAGTTCTTCACTTCACTCCAGGAGGTAAGGCTAGCGTGAGGTCATCCAACTTGTTCTCCATCGCTTGGACGGTCACCAGAAGGACGCCGGAGAGAGGAGTTTTTTCGATGCATAATTTAAGTCTCACGTTCAGGCTGGCGCGTTTTCTTTGCTTCCTGTGTCGGCAGCTGGTTATGCATGGGAGGGCTGGCTTTGCGTAATTTAGGTGGTTGCGTTCGGAGAGGTCGTGGATGATCCTGGTAGCATCAAGCTCACTGAAGGGGATTGCACATGGGCCTGTCTGATCTCGTGCGGTGGCAATGTCGGGATCACATTCACGTGTGGTAGGCTGGTTGCCTGTTGGCCTGGGGGCGGCTCGGGCATTTGTACTTTGCAGGCGAGGCCCCCCGCGGTCTGATTATGCAGGGTTTGGCCTTCGTGGAGGGCGCAAATGCGCCGTCTTTAATCTTTACTTCCCCCAGGTAATTCAGAATGATGGGCAGGCTGAATATTAATTGATTGGGTCTGTTCACGTGGTCGCAGACTGGAGGGAGTGGTAACGTGGTCGGACTCCAGTATGGGTCTCGTCGGGCCTACACACGGTATAGGATAAAGCAGTTCTCTTGATGCAGGTAAGTCAAAGAGTTTTTGTTGGAGCCTCGGGATTTCGCTGGCCGGGTGGGCTCTGGGCTTTGGTCCGGCGCTGGGCGGGACACCTCCGATCTTCGAACGGTCGCCCGTTTCTCTTGTTGCAGTGACAGCTGGTGATACCGGAAGGACGGCAGGACCTCCTACTCTATTCCATTGCCATATGACTGTTTTTATCGGGGCGTTTTCCTACATTGACAAAAAGGAGGCTGTGGTCTAAAGTTGTGCCAACAAGAAAAGGATGGTGCTTGTCTCTTACATAAGGGAAGGCGGTCGTGGCTATTGACATCGTTACAGAGCAGGAGGTGTAACCTACGTAACTAGACGTAGCAGCATGCAGAGCCTGTTCTGAATGTGTCGAAAACATACCTTATTGCATCAAAGGAGCAACGATTAATGAATTGTTAAATTCAACATAGAATGGATGGCCGTCAGCTATAAATTAAGCTTGGAAGACGATATAGCTGGTGTGCCGTCTACGATAATGTAATGGGTAAAAAGCAGAAAATGTTATTGACATTATCCTAAAAGTGCCAAAAGATACAAAGAACGATAATTAAGAAATTTGACTATTAGGATATGTTTTAAAATGTTTGGTATATCACATTGAATCAAGAAAGCTCCGTGACAAATGAATCCTGTTCAAGCAATCTATGAATGTTATTTGAAGATCTGTCATTCGGGGTAAATAAAGGAGCTAGGATTAATGACTTCGGTTATAGGATATTTGGATTTTTAAAATATATTCCATATGGCTTCATGTCAAAGTAAATCCACATGAAATAAGAGATAACTGTGTTGGATGATATATTAAGACGTGTTGACGATCGACTAAATGCAAATGAAACATAGTAGATCATTGCAATTTTCAGGTAAAAATAAACGATCCGTTCTGCGGATCTCAAACGTTTACCTTCTATATTCATGACTTGGAAGAATGAACCGACTTTATGAGGACAGGAATCCAGATGATTCAAGTAAAGGTAATTTGGAGCAGTGTGGCAGTTTAACACGTAAGTCGTAAATTTAATGTTCCTGTTCTTCAGTTAAAAGTTTAGCTGTCCAAAAAGATCTGCCCCATCCAAATTTCTGAGTGACAGTTATCTGTCAATCACCTGAAGCCTGACTAGAGGCAAAAGGTGTAAATTACATTCTTCGGTCTGAAGCTTACCTATCTCAGTTTAGCGGAGCTCTACACAGGAGAGAGACACAAAGCACACTCACAGTAACCATTGCACTTATTAAGTTGGAGACAGCAAGAGTGAGGGAACCACAGTGAGGATTTAAACCTGGTAATTTGCATCAGCGTTGAAATTCGGTGCAGTGTGGGAGGTACTTATTCCTTTTTCGTTCTGTCGTCTCTTCTTGCTTTGTAACTATTAGTCTGCAGGGAGAGATCAAACGAGCATGCTGGAAAGGTAAGTGACATAGAGACCTTCCAATTTCAACAGCTGTGACCAGGTGAAGCAGAGTGATGTGTAGGGGAAGGTAAGTGCTACTCTTGATTCTCTGAACTGACCGCGAGTTCGAAATGAAAACAAACCTTAAAAGTGGCATCACAGGAGGGCTGTAATTTGATGGGCTAAGAGGGTGCTAAATCTGAATATCTATTTGAATTATTGTTTAGAAAATTGCTTTGAGACTGAGGTAATGAGGATATATATATAAACAAGTTTAAAGAAAAAAATGAAAACCAAATTTAAGAAAGAAATACGATAGAGGTGGAGGGTCGGGTGATGTGTTGTTCATGTATGCCGTGGATACGAGTGGACCCCATAGTGGGATCCTGTTAGCATGTCTGTAGTAAGGGTTCGCTGTTTGAGGTACTCTGGCCCGGAATTGATGAGCTGGATGCTGATCGTCGGACGCTGTGACACATCAGGGAGAAGGATAGATACCTGGACACTGCATTGCAAGAGGCACTCACACATCTTCGATAAAATACCACGAATCCGACTAGGGAAGGAGGGTGTGGCTGCGTGTGAGGCACGTAGAGGAATCAAGGAGGTAGGGTTGATGGAGCCTCAGTCCATGTAGTTGCCCAACAGGTTAGAGGTTCTTGCTCCCTGTGTGGATGGGAGTAGGAACTTCAGGGAGGATGAGCAAAGTGACCATCGCACTGTGGTGCAGGGGACTGCTCAAGTTCGGGTGAGAGGGAGAGAAAGGAAATGTAATAATTGGGGATAATAAAGTTTGGGGCATTGACACTGTTCTGCCTGACCAGGATCGAGAATCCCGAAAGTTGTGTTGCCAAACTGGTGCTCATGATCTGAATAGGTCATCTGGGCTGCAGAGGAATTTGTAGTGGGAGAATAAAGATCCAGTTGTCGTGATCCACGTAGGTAGTAACGACATCAGTGGAACAGTCACAGAGGTTCTGCTAAGGGAGAATGAACACCCAAGAGCTAAATTATAAAGCAGACCCAAAGAGGTAATAATCTCTGGATTACGACCTGAGCCAAGAGCTAATTGGCACAATATTAATAAGATTAAGGAGGTAAATGCTTTGCTCAAAGATTGGTGTGGAAGGAACAGTTGTGCATTCATGGGGCATTGGCACCAGAACTGTGGAAGAGAGGACCGGTTTAAATGGGACGGTTTTCAGCTGAATCTTGCTGTTACCAGAGTCCAGGAGAATTTTATAAAAATAAATAAATGAAGGAAGTTAATCCACGAATTCTAATCTGGCCACAGAAGGGAAAGGGATATCGCAAATTCACATGGCGTTTGGCTCAAAGAATAAACTGCATGTGGTGTTATGCTTATGCCTCTGCCGCCTTTATCCTTTTAGTTGCTTTGGGGCAGCGAGGTTGGAAGATGCTGTCGAAAGAGGCTCAGTGAGTTGCTGCAGTGCATATTGTAGATGGTTCACAAAGCTTAATCGCTAACTGGTACAAATCACAGAACAGATGATTAATTGCTGGGTATGAATCGGTTGCGGTTGTTAAATGGAGAACTTGAATTTCCATGGTCTCTAATTTATGATGTCCATTGTTTGGTGCGCATTGTGAATACCTGACGTTCTAGCGAGAACAGATTCAGCTATTTTCTAATATATGTTGGTATGGACAATACAGCTGCGCAGATAGATGACCCCCTCACCTTTTGGAATTATGTAACCGAGTCTGATTGGCGAAGGAACAAGTCAGTTGTAATTCATACTCCGTTTCCTTGTGGAGGCAGGGATACGTTGGCCTCTGAATCGCTGCTTCATGAATTATGTGGATAAAACTCGCTCTCATGGTAGCAATTTATTGTCCATATTTGATTCTTCATCCGGATAAGGATGTCCCTGAGTTTACAGAAGGTAGTGATGGTTAAGAAATGTCACATTGGAATACTGGACTTCAAGAAACTAAACACAGGAGATTTAGGTACTGCATACAATCCTCTATTCTGTTACAGCCAGAGACTCCACCAAAGCTGCACGAACACCAAGACACATATTTCCACCAGTTACACACTGTTAATTGCGGACACAGAAAATTATGTGAAATTTTAATATTGCCATTATGCATATTAATGCATAAACATTAAACCGGAATGACACGTTGCCTCTTCTGACTCAAATGTGATCCTGTAAGAATGCAAGTTTTGTCAGTTAACTGATGCTACTGATATGGGACCTGGGTGTGGAAACGTTCACGGGGTATAAACATTTCTCTTGTGATTTTATACAAGTCTATTCATTACGCATAACAGTGCCCAGACCAAGATATCCAACTTTCATGGCACTGTACTTTCCTTTTGCACTCTTTTTCTCACAACTAACTTTTAGATATCATATAATCTAACCAAATTTTTTAGCATGGACAAAGAGGATACGCACGCTTTCCCATCATGGGTGTCAATCGTAATCTTCACCATCTATCCATTCGTACAAATTATTATTTCTGTAGAGTCTTCACAATTGCAAAACTGTACAGTTTATTTTTTTAATTTGGAAAAATATAAAGAAACTCACAGCAGCTCAGATTAAATTATTTCAAGTTCCCCTTTCAACTGAATTATCTGAATCTTTGATATTTGCGCACAACTATCTACTTATACATTGACTTGACTCGAATTTATGGTATTCGCTCAATTGATCAAGTTTACTCGGGTAAGAATCGTGGATAATGACGGTGCAGCAGTCATGTTTACCCTCACACACTCATATTCCCTGATGATAAGGGAGAGGTGAAGGAGAGGGGGTACACATTTCAACGGTATTACTCCATCATGGTGCGGCATCAACTGTCAAGGGCTTTCGAGAATAAGCTTCAACTGCTCACTTTTGACAAATCTTTGGTTGGGGTTGTTTGATTTTAGCAAGACATGCAGATAGATCTGCTTCAGGGGGTGCGAAAATATGTGAATGAATTATCTAACTTCAAACCCTAACTGCGAGTTCTGACTCCGCACTTGGCCTGGTCAAAATCAATATTTTCACCCAGTTCAATCTTGGTGAAACATATATTTTTTTTCATAACAAAACGCACCATATCAAATAACTGGGCTTCCCAAGCTAATATTTTGTTCAGGACAGATTTTCTCTTCTGTCATGAATCAGCTCATATTTCCAAATTATCAGTTACTTTAATTCCTATAAATTGCTAGTCTGTTGATATCCTGGCTGGATGGTTTCCTGGAGTCACTCGGGAGGATTTAGACTAGTATGGCAGGGGTGGGAACAACAATATGTTCTTAGAAGGTGTAATAACTGAAGTGGAAATAACCCTCGGGAAAAGCGAAAAAACTGACAATTGTGAGAAGGGAATTGGTCAATAGACGATTGAGAATGCTGTACCTAAATGTGCGCAGTATACGGAACAAGGTAAATAAACTCTTTGCACGCACTGAAATTGGGAGGTACGATGTTCTGGGCATCACAGAGACGTGTCTGCAAGGGGTTCAGGGCTGGGATCGAAATATCCCAGGATCTGTGTCCTATCGAACGGACAAGCAGATGGGCAAAGGGGGCCGTATTGCATTGTTGGTAAGGAGTGAATTTAAATCGATAGCAAGGAGTTATATAGGATCAGAAGGCATATCATCTCTGTGGCGAGAGTTGAGGAATCGCAAAGGTAAAGGACTCTGATGGGAGATATAGACAGGACCCCTAGCAGTAGTCAGGATGTGGGGCAGACAATAATTCAGGTGATCGAATATTGGATTGGACTGGATGCGATTTGTTTATTGTCAAGTGTACCGAGGTACAGTGTAAAGTAATTTTCTGCAAGAAGCTCAACAGGTCATTAAGTACATGAAAAGAAAACAAAGGAAAATACTTAATAGGGCAACACAAGGTACACAATATAACTACGTAAACAGCGGCATTGGGTGAAGCATACAGGGTTATAGTCTTAATGAGGTCAGTCCATAAGAGGGTCGTTTAGGAGTCTGGTAACAGCGGGAAAGAAGCTGTTTTGAGTCCGTTCGTACGTGTTATCAGACTTCTGCAGCTCCTGCCCAATGGATGAAGTTGGAAAAGTGAGTAAGCAGGGTGGGAGGGCTCTTTGGTTATGCTGCGCGCTTTCCCCAGGCAGCGGGAGGTGTAGTTGGAGTCAATAGATGGGAGGCAGGTTCGTGTGAAGGACTGGGCTGTGTTCACGACTCTCTGATGTTTCTTGAGGTCCTACGCCGAGCAGTTGACACACCAGGCTGCGAACCAGCCAGATAGGTTGCTTTCTGTGATGCAATTGTAAAAGTTGGGAAGAGTTAATGTGGACAAGCCGAATTCCCATAGTTTACTGTGGAAGTCGAGGCGCTGTTGTGCGTTCTTTGTGGTAGAGTCGACGTGGGTGGGATCAGGACAGATTTTTGGTGATGTGCCCCCCGAGGAATTGACACTGCTAACCATCGCTACCTCGGTCCCGTTGATGCTGACAGGGGTGTGTACATTTCATCGCTTCTTGAAGTCAATGACCAGGCTCTTTTAGTTTTTCTGGCTTTAAGAGAGAATTATTGTCGCTGCACCACTCCACTAGATTCTCTATCTCCCTTTTGTATTCTGACACATCGTTATGCGAGATGCGGCTCACTAAGGGCGTATTGTTCCCAAAATTGCAGATGGAGTTCGAACCAAATTTTGCCACGCAGTCGTGTGAAGGGAGTAGTGTAGAGTAGTGCACAGCCTTGTTGGGCCACGGTATTGAGGACTGTTGTGGAGGAGGTCTTGTTTATTTTAATGATTGTGATCTGTTGGTCAGAAAGTCTAGGGTCCAGTTGTAGAGTGAGGAGCCGTCCTAGGTTTAAGATCTTTGAAGTAAGTTTGGCTGGCAATATGGTGTTGAAGGCGGAACTGTCGTCAATAAATTGCAGTCTGATGTAGGAGTCATTGTTGTCGAGATGCTCTCGGGCTGAGTGTAGGGATCGGGAAAAGGCGTCTGCTGTGGGCCCGTTGCGGCGGTATGAGATTTGCAGTGGATTGAGGCGTTCTGGGAGTACGGAGGTGATATGCTTCATGACCAACCTCTCGTAGCACTTCATTACGACTGAAGTCAGGGCCATCGGGGGGTAGTCATTGAGACACTTTGCCTGGTTCATCTATGGCATCGGTATGATGGTGGTTTTCTTGAAGCAGGTAGGGACGTGTGAGTGGAGTAGGGACAGGTTAAGGGTGTCCGTGAACACGTCTTACAGCTGGTATGCACAGGTTCTGAGTGCATGAACAGTGATCCCGTTCGGGCCCGCCACCTTCCGAGTGTTCACTTTCATGAAGGACGATCTTACTTTGGAAACTGTGATGTTGGTATGGGTGAGTTATGGGCTGCTGGGGCACTCAACAGTGGAGTGTTGGTTACCTGCTCGAACCGAGCATATAATGCATTGAGTTCATCAGGGAGGGATTCCCTGCTGCTGGACAAACTGATCGGCTTCACTTTGTCATCCGTAATGTTGTTTTGCCCTTACCGTAACCGTCGAGAGTCTGTCTGTGACTCCAGCTTGGTTTGATATTCTCTCTTGGCATCTCGGAAGCCTTTGTGGAGATAATACCTGGATTTCTTGTATTGGTCAGGGTCCTCTGACTGGTTCTTCAGTAGGGAGGCAATCTCGCGATTGAGCCGTGGTTTCCGGTTGGTACTGCTTCCTTTGGAAAGCAGTCGTCCACACGTTTGCTGCTAAAGTCTGTGACGGTGGTGGCATACCCATTTATGTTGGTCGCTGAGTTCTTAAATATGGACCAGTCCATTGTCTCTAAGCAGTCACGTAGGAGCTCTGCTGTTTCCTCGGACCAACACTGCACGACCATCTAAGCTGTTTTCTCCCGATTGTGTTTCTGCTTGTATCCGGGAGACGGGCAGCGTTTTATGGTCTGAATTCCAAAGTGCGGTCGGGTGATGGAACGATAAACACCCTTTATTTTTGAGTATCAGTGCTCAACAGTGTTGTCGCCACTCGTGCGATAGGAGATGTGCCTGTGGAATTTTGGCAGTACACACTTGAGGTTGGCCTTGTTGAAGTTGGCCTTGTTGAAGTCCCACAATGAACATGAACTCAATGCATGTAAAAGGGCAAGTTTACAATTATCATGGAGGACTTTAATATTCTGGTGGACTGGGAAAATATGTTTGGTCGAGGATCCCCAAATAATTAATTTGTAGAATGTCTAAGAGATGGTTTTTTGGAGCAGTGTGTGACAGAGCCGACTAGGGAACAGACAATTCAGGATTTGGCGATGTGTAATAGGGGAGACTTGATTCGGGAACTTCAGGTGAAGGAATCGTTCGGCAGCATTGAGCACAATATGATGGACTTTACACTGCAGTTTTAAAGAGAGAATCTACAATCAGATGTAATGGCATTACAATTTAATGAGGGTAACTACAAAGACAGGAGGGAGGAGTTGGCCAGAGTTGATTGGAAACGGAGCCGAAATGGGACGACAGTGGACCAGCAATGGCGGGAGCTTTGGGGGTTATTCGAGATACACAACTGAAACCCATCCCAAGGAGGAGTAAACATGCTAAGTGAAGGACAACGCATCCATGTTTGACGAGGGAAGTCAAGGAGAGCATTAAAGCAGCAGAAAAAGCATAGAAAATAGCTAGGAGTTGATGGAAGCCAGAGGATTTTGAAGGCCTTAAAAGCTAGCAGATGACAACTAAAAAAACAATATGGGAGGGGGAAAGATGAAATATGAGTCCAAGCTAGCTAGTAATATAAAGGAAGATAGAAAGAGTTGTTTTCAACATATTAAAGGTAAGAGAGAGGCAACAATAGACATTGGACAACTAGAATTTGTGGCTGGAGAAGTAATAATAGGAAACATAGAAATGGCTGAGGAACGCGATATTTACTTTAGATCAGTCTCCACGGTGGAAGACACCGGTGGGATGCCAGAGTTCCAGGCGCATCAGGAGGCAGAGGTGTATGTAGTGGCCATCATTATGGAGAAGGTACTGGGGAAACTGAAACCTGAAGTTGGAGAAGT
Organism: Scyliorhinus canicula; assembly: GCF_902713615.1. Taxonomy (NCBI): domain Eukaryota; kingdom Metazoa; phylum Chordata; class Chondrichthyes; order Carcharhiniformes; family Scyliorhinidae; genus Scyliorhinus; species Scyliorhinus canicula. The sequence continues at coordinate 89,190,801 of NC_052165.1, read as the reverse complement.
CACCTGGATCGGATGGTCTATACTACATGGTTCTAAAAGAGATAGCTGAGGAGATTGTGGCGGCATTGGTGGTAATCTTTCAGAATTACTGGAGGCAGGAAGAGTCATAGAGGACTGTAAAGGGGCTAATAGACCACCACTGTTTCAGCAGACACGGAGGCAAATGATGGGATATTATAGGTCGGTTAGCCTGACTTCAGTCATTGGTGAGATTTTAGAGTCCATTGTTAAAGTTCAAATCGTGGAGTACTTGGAAGTGCATGATGAAATAGAATTGAGTTAGCACTGCTTCGTCAAGGGAAGAACGTGTCTGACAAATCTATTAGTGTTCTTTTAGGAAGTATTAAGGAAGTTAGACAAAGTAGAATTAGTGCATGTAGTTCATTTAAATTTCCAGAAGGCCTTTGAAAAGGTGCCGGATAGTAGGCTCTAAAATAAGTTAAAAGCCCATGGTGTTAAGGATTACATCCGGACAGAGGATTGGCTGAATGGCAGAAGGCAAAGAGTAGGGATAAAGGGGTCTTTTTTCAGAATGGCAGACGGTTACTAGAGGTGTGCCTCATTGGTCGGTGCTGGGACCACAACGTTTCACAATATGCATTAATGATCTGGAACAAGGAACTGAAGGCACTGTTCTTAAGTTTTGAGATGATACAAAAATATGTGAGGCACAGGTTGTATTAAGGATACATGTGGGCTGCAGAAGGACTTGCACAGGCTCGGTGAATGGGCAAAGAAGTGGTAGATGGAATACAATGTGAAAAAGTGACCGGTTATGCACTTTGGAAGGAGAAATGGAGCCATGGACTATTTTCTAAACGAGAAATGCTTAGGAAATCAGAAGAACAAAGGCACGTAGAAGTCTTTGTTCACCCGTCTCTTAAGTAAAACGTGCAGATTCAGTGGGCAGTTAGGAAGGAAAATACAGCATTCATTTAAAAAAATTTTTTAGAGTACCCAATTATTTTTTCAAATTAAGGGGCAATTTAGCGTGGCAAATCCACCTATCCTGCACATCTTTTGGGTTGTGCGGGTGAACCCACGCAGACACGGAGAGAATGTGCAAACTTCTCACGGACAGTGATCAAGGGCCGGGATTCGAACCCAGGTCCTCAGCGCCGGAGGCAGCAATGCTAACCACTGCGCCACCGTGCTGCCCCAATGTTAGTATTCATGCCGAGTGGGTCAGAATACAAGACCAGGGTTTTATTTCTGAGGCTATCTATGGCTCGGGTCACATCCCATTTGGAGCATTGTGAGCAGTTTTCGGCCGCGTACCGAAGGAAGGATGTGCTGGGCTTGGAAAGGGTCCAGAGGAGGTTCACAAACTGATCCGTGGAATGAAGAGCTTGCAGTTTGAGGAACGGTTGAGGACTCTGGGTTTGTACTCGTTGGAGTTTAGAAGGATGAGAGGCGATTGTATTGAAACGTACAGGGTACTGCGAGACTTGGATAGAGTGAATATGGAGAGGTCGCTGCCACTTGTGGAAAAAACAAGAACTAGAAGACACAATCTCAGAGTAAAGCGATGATACTTTAAAACAGAGATGCGGAGAAATTTATTCAGACAGAGGGTGGTGAATCTCTGGAACACTTTGCCACAGAAGGCTGTGGAGGCCAAATCACAGTGTCATTAAGACAGTGATAGATAGTCTCTTCATCAACTTGATCAGGGGCTATCGGGTTAAGGCAAGAGAAAGGGAATGCGAGAAATATCAACCATGATTGAATGGCGAAGCAAACTCGCCGGCCGAGTGGCCTAATTCTACTCCTATATCCTATGGTATTATGGTATTATGGCATACATTATAGTAAGGCTCACAGCTCTGCACTGGCGGCCATCGTTCCCCCACTCATGTTTCATTTTTGATCATCTTTCAAAAGCCTTTATAAGATTTACTGCTAATGTCCGTCGCATCTTCTACGGTTCCCACGGTACCATACGCCTCCACATAATCTTGTGTTCTTTCCCGAAATTTCTACCAGTCGCATTTTAGCACGTGCCGAAACCATTTAATTACATACTCCTAATATTCTGCAGGTTTTACAAAAGTCTGGGGTGTTAGTCAGCTATTAATCTCGTGATGGCGCACTCGGCTCCCCATTGGAGTTTCATATTACTGTATTCCTCATTTCCCGATCGTATTCTATCCCTAAACTGCTCGGCACATCTCGCCAGCGTGTGTTCAACTGTTGCCCTTCCTGATTCTAGCCAACCCACGCGGCTTAAAAAAATAAATCCCGCCTGCACCGCTCTGCAACTCTAATTATCTGGTGGTCTGTCCGCCCTGTCCGGCTCCAGCTGACACAGCTCGCCAGCGCACCTCTGCCTCATCAACTTCACATTGCGTAGTCTGGTCTATCCGCACGGCTTCAGCACTCCGAACCCAACAGCACGATTTCACGTCTTATCCCGGTGCCTCGTGTTCTGAGTTCTTTCAGATCGTTTTGATGCTGTCTTTCTTAATTCAAATCTTCAATGTTCAGAGACAACACCAATTGCATTATCCTATCTCTGTTGATCGACAAGCATTCTGATCACACACAATCTCAGCCCCCGCCTAAGACATTCTCTATATCTCTATTTCACAATTGTTTGACACGACTGCCGTCATGAGATTTAGTTGTGCGGAGGTTAACTGCTGCATTTTGTGAATAGTACTCTTGATTACTGTTTAAGAATAAGTAATTAACATTGTTCCGAGAATGCTGATTAATTATTAACGTTCCCAATTCTGCTAGTTGATTATGTTTTCTCAGAGGGTGCAATGCGTTTCCGTATTTTCTCCTCACCTCACGCGTAGTGTTTGGTTAGCACTGCCACGATCACTGTGGTGAACAAGATGCGTCCACGAAAAGTAAATTACTGAAAATGTGAGTGTGTCCGAGTTTCCCTCTTATTTTGTTGCTCATGCAGTTCCACAATCTCCGATTTTAGATGTGTCCGTCAGTTGGTTCAGTGTTTGTGCGAGCGACTCAATGACACCCTTCGCCCATATCCAGAGCACTTGCTACCCCCAGTGCAACTCGCGAATAGAGATGTACCGGCTCAAGCTGATTTAGGTTACTAGTTTCTAATCAGAGGGAAACATTTTCTTGACCCGGCTTGACCTGATGCCATGGTGATCACTCAGGGGGAAATTCTGCCTTCATATTTCGTTATCAACACCTGTGCAATAGGAAGTGCCAAAGGACGGTGAGGGATCATCTGGTGCAATATTTCTGTCTAATATTTCTGAGGGGAATGCAATATTAAAGGTCAAATCCTATAGTTGACCCTGTTGTTTTCTCACTTCCTCTGATGCCCTCACTGAATGAGGAATGAGACATGAACAGATTGCAGTGATCAATAAATCCATTTTATTCACATGATTCCAAATTCAGTGGTTCATGGATTACAGGACCCAGACAATTAATGTGACGTCAAATTTGTGCTGTGGTTTTGGGCCTTGGTACTCGTGGTCAGGGCACAGGCGATGATCAGCCCATGATTGTCCCCCCTTTAATGACCCGTTTCACCACGCAGCACATATATCCCAAATAGCACATGTGCCGTATCAAACCCTCGTTTGTGCGACAGAGGCTTCGTCTACAGGTCCCTCCTCGAATTCTGCCGCATCCGTATTTCATACCTGAAACCAAGAAGTGATTCGTCTGTTGATGATACTCATTTGTAGTATCGGCTATCATTAAACCACACATTATACTTCTCCCTCAATATTGATTTATCCTTACGCTAACAGGTATATGTACATATTCTGCGTCATGCAGTGTGGTCTTGAAAGGAACATGAAGGCCATGACGTTGCATGTACACCATGTGTCATCTAATGGAATGATCTGGAGACCAGAATATTGCATAGCACCCGAAGCGTCGAATGAAGGGACTGGTTTTGCTCACTCAGCTAAATCACTGGCTTTTAAAGCAGACCAAGCAGGCCAGCAGCACGGTTTAATAAGCGATTTTCATTTTAATTTTTCATAAACGGAGGGCGCGAAGATTGGGCATGCGCATGATCTCATACAGAGGAATAAATGGCAGAAAAAAATGTGTACAGTCCTGAAGATTGGATTAATATGAAATGAAATGAAAATCACTTATTGTCACGAGTAGGCTTAATGAAGTTACTGTGAAAAGTCCCTAGTCGCCACATTCCGGCGCCTATCCGGGGAGGCTGTTACGGGAATTGAACGCGCGCTGCTTGACTACGTAATAGAGGGATGCAGAGATTAGAATTACTGTGACTTTCGACTAACACGAGGACTTGTGGAGCAGAATTATACACTCATATGCAGATGTGATAATAGCGTGACTTTAACCGTACACAGTGCATCATCTGTGGACTAACCAATAGACATTGAGCCCTTATCTGTGCAGTGTTCCACATGTGGTATAACCAAGTGATTTGGAGACTACAATTGTGCACACTGATCCTAGTGTCGGCTGTGCAATTGATATGGAGAGTGGATGTGCACAGCGCTCCAAGTGTGCGGCAACCAAAGGGTTGGAGACCAGCAGCGTGTACATATATCCAGGTATGCTTCTTCCAGTCCATATGAAGCCTAGACTACAATACATCAATAACCGGATGCTCATATTAACATTTCAAATGCACGGAAATACTTTGGAGGAGATTTTTGGAGCAGCACACACACATATGTAAGGGCAGGCTAAAAATAATGGCTCAATCGTCTCATTAAGACAACGGGAATGTTGGATACAGAGAAACAAACTGGAAAGAATCGTGGCGCTATGGGGCGCGGCAACAGCAGGTGCCATCCAATGGCTTCGGCACTGCGACTCTGGAATACAAGATCATCAGAGCAGAATTGGAAGGATATACATTTCTCTAAGGTTTGTCAGGCAAGAGGAGATTACAGTGATATGAAAAGGGAAGACCTCTGCGGGATGTGTGTGTGTGTGTGGGGGGGGGGGGGGGGGGTGTAAAATAAGAATAAAATATATCACAGACCACGAAGCGTTAGATGGGGAATATGATCCAAAACGGGAAGATACTTTTTTGTATACATGTACAAGGTCCAATTCATGTATTCCAATTAATTAGCAATATAGCATGGCCAATCCAACAATCCTGAACATGTTTTGGATTGTGGGGGGCGGACACACGCAAAAACAGCGAGAATGTGCAAACTCCACACGGAAAGTGAACCAGAGCCGGGACCAAACCCGGAACATCGGTGCCGTGGGGAAACCGTGCTAACCAACCGCGCCACCGTGCTGTCCTACACACGGGCTAAAGACTTAATGAGCAACAGCATAGCCTCCAGAAGTAAAGCAAACACGGTGATCCAGTTTTATGGCAAAGACTCAGATTGATCGCGCTCTTCATGGAAAATAAATCCGGTAATGTGTTTTTCTTTTTGTCGTTCAATGGACCAATAATGGACTAACATCCATTTCTATCTGTGGCGGTTTGTTGGAGCTTTGACACATAAAATAAATACTGCAATTGCGTGGTACGGAGGCTCAGTGGCCTATTCTAGATGCTATGATTTTTTTTCCATCTTTTTCGATTTCAATGGACCAATTATGGACGAACTTCCATATCTAAAACTTGCCACCACACTTTCTTCGGAAGTAATGGACTCTACAAACAGCAGGATTGCAAAGAGCAGACGCAGAGCGTCACTCATTTCCCACTGTGTTCTGCGCAGTCGGAATGAAATCACTGAGTATCAAAGCTCTTGATATGAACTGTTTTGTTGTTAATTATCACGCACACAGTTAGCCACTGTGGACGGTGGCCCCTCCCTCCAAAAATCTCTCTCCATTCCCCTTCCCATTTATCTATATTTTCTATCTCTAAATAGGTGCCTCACCCTTGCCCTGCTCTGTACAGTGGTCTCCCTTCTTATCTATTTCTTCTCACAATTTCACTCACACTCCTCTTGTTTTCTCATCATCAGAACGCCCTCCCTCTTTTTGCATCTTCCTTCTTTCGCTTCTCTTCTGTTTTCTTCTCACCATGCCCAATTAAGCAGCACAGATGGAATAGCATTTCTAATTCCAAGTTACTGGCGCAGCATTAAATATTTGCCTCTGATGTACAACTGCCCTGCCAACAGCTAGAATCCTGTCTGATATCAGCAACCAAGGTGCGCCGAATGAGATAACCCTCGATATGAAACAGTTAAGAGCGGCTTAGGATTCAATTAATACTGTCCAATTCTCTGTCTCGATTAAGTTTCCCGAACCACACATATCACACACACTCTGTCTTACACGCACACACGCACCAAACAGTCACACACGCACACCGCACACTCATGCACACCAGAGTCAGATGCACACTACTCACCACCATACACAGCGCACAAACCAGCACAAGCACATTCACACACAACACGACACATAGACATCCTCACCACAAACACTCACACACACATGCACACATTCTCTCTGAAATAGCATATTCCTAGAGTTAGAGTTATCTTACCACGGCCTCTGACTCTCTCTGACCATTATATTTACTGGTCGGAGGAAGTCACTGACAGCCATTCAACTGCCTTTTTCACATATGACTGGCAGATTTTCTCTTTTCAAACGATTCCCCTTTTTGTTTGCTGAAGTTTTGATTGCAGCATCCTCACCAAAGCTCCCAGCCATTCAATTCCTGGTTCTTCCCACTCACTTTCTCAAACCGAAACTTCTTTGGCCAATATTGTTGCACTGCAACTGACTGCTGGATCCTTGCCCCAATCTCTTTTCTATCTTCTTTTCTTGCCATATGTCTAATGTTTTAAATTTACTTATCCATGTATTCAGATGGTTAACTACTTATGCTTTTATGTCGCTTATAATTGGTTAATTATTTCCCTCTGAGACGTAACTGCCCTGTCACTAGTCGCCATCCTGTCTGATTAAGGCTATGAGTCAGTAATTGCACAGTAAGTACATAGGTCACTTGTTCATCCTTTCAACTCGTGTAACTATTATCCACGGGCCAGAAAGCCCTTGTTATAATACAAAAAACACTTCAGGCACTTGATTAATGTGTGAGCAATGAGTTGTTTATGAATGTGAAAGATGGGCAGCACGGTGGCACATGTGTTTAGCACGGATGCCTCACGGCGCCGAAGTCCCAGGTTCCATCCCGGCTCTGGGTCACCGTAGATGTGGAGTTTGCACATTCGCCCCGTGTCTGCGTGGGGATTGCCCCCACTACAGCACAAAAAGATGGGCGTGGTAGGTGTATTTACCACGCTAAATTGCCTCTCAATTGGAAAAAAATGAATTGGATACTGTAAAGTGATTTTGAAAAATGAATGTGTAACAGCAGCTCACTGGTCTGTTTGTCGACGGTATATATTTGTTTTCTGCATTACAGCCTGTATATTTTTTCCAATGTGTTCAGTAGGAGCAAATGGCGCTGACTAAATTTGATCATCCGTGATTCGAGTACTTTCAGGAAGAGATATACATTTAAGGTCGACTCAACACTTCTAGCTGAAGATAGTGACAAATGCTTCAGCCTAGATATTTGCACGGACGTGAAAGGCTCCCTCAGCATTTAAGACAGGGCGTACGAGTAGGAGTGGAGCTCTCCTCCGTTTCCTTTAAATTTTGCACCCCCAGCGGTGTCAATAATTTGCTGAGAGTTTATCTAATCCGATACGCCATATGAACGCCACTCTTTATCCTGGTAAGAAGTCTTACAACACCAGGTTAAAGTCCAACAGGTTTGATTCAAACACGAGCTTTCGGAGCGCAGCTCCTTCCTCAGCTGCGCTCTGAAAGCTCGTGTTTGAATCAAACCTGTTGGACTTTAACCTGGTGTTGTAAGACTTCTTACTGTGCTCACCCCAGTCCAACGCCGGCATGTCCACATCATGACTCTTTATCCTAACTGCAGCACGTTTGTTATCAGGTATGTTTGGCGTTGCTTCCTGCCTGAACACGTGGCTTGGTCTTCTTGATAGAGTCAGGGTTATGCCAGGCCGTGAAGTTAAAGCTTGTGCTGGTAGACAAGTCTGTTGCTCCCCATGGCAAACAGCGCATTATGTATGGCGAGATTTGAGCTATACATATGCACTCAATATATCTCGTTAAACATATTGTCTCACACAGAACAATAGATTGTGTATTCAATGGGAAGATAACACTTTATCTTCTCATGATCTGTGGGTGTCTCATTTCTAATAACACTGGCATGTTCCCGCGCATCGGTGACGTGCACATTGGTTCGAGTGAAATCAGTTTGGGTGTCGGCTGATCACCTAGTTGTCTTGCCTGTTGCCGCAGATCAAACCCGTGAAATACGTTGTTAATGACACGAGCAACACGCACCACCAAATTATAAATCTTGTTATTCTTGTTGATTAATATTTTAGTATCTGTGTGACGTATTCTACATCTCATTGTTAGGCTCTCCAATCTGCATGAACGAATACTACTATTGGGGAAATAACAGGACCAAGGGATTTCATATGTCCCTGGTGTTTCGGACATCCTCTTTCTCCATATCAATATGACGACACACAGGTCTGAATGAGAAAGTACTCAGGGACGTTTTCACAGTAACCTTCTTGCAGTGTCAATGTAATCCTACTAGTTACAATCATAAAGGTTATTGATTATTATTGTCACGGAAGTGAAATTCATTCACATCGTTAGTGTAGCAGTATAATAGGGGAATGGGGTCCACACCATCAAGCAAAACATGTGTTAGCTTCTGTCAGAGGACAATATATGTCTCCAAGTAGGACATAACAAAATTTAAAAGAACATTTTTTCTTTCAGCACTTGTGAAACCCGAAGCATTTCCCATATAATTCCAATATTCTTCGCTGGACCTTTGCTCTGTCGTTGTCAATCCTGAAATTAAAACCGGCAATCAGAAATAAATAGACGATTTGAGGTGTTATTCAGGATGCCGGAACATCCAACTGCTGTCCGATTAAGATTCTTTGAGATTAGCGCCGTGTATAGCGTTCTCGGTGAGGTCTAACAAAGGAATATGGAGACAATAATTTTACACAGTTCCCGCACAGTCTTCCTGAGAACGTATGTGGAGACAAATGCTGCGAACAGTACTCCCAATGCATACCAGATAAATTACGTGGAAACCAGAGCTGTGCTCAGTTCGGATTCGAGGCTTCAGCAATGCAAGTACTCCAAATGAGGTCTAATAAAGGAAACGGAGAAACGAACTGTGTACACTGCTGTAAGTATATCTTAGCCAAGGTAAGACGTAGAACAGAACTGTTTGCAGCGCTCCCAGTGCGTTCAATTCAAGGCAGATGCAAGCCAACACTGTTAGAATCTGCACGTGTGATCCAAGCAAGTGAAATGTCGGCCAGAACTTTTCGCACTCTCCAACCGTTGTCCATGCAATGCATTTGAAGACTGTGTTCCAAATATATTCTAAAGAAGGAGTAAAGAATTCATACTTGTGCACACTGCTCCACCTTTGGTTTGACCAAGATAAACGGCGGCCGTAACAGTGCAGTGTTCGGTGTCAAGTTCATCAGAAGAGTCCGGAGATCGTAGCTATTCCCTGTGCTCAAATTGTGGTTAGGTATGCATTATGGAGACTGGATCTGTAGGCCATTCTCATGTTGAAGTCTCCCGAAGTTACGTGGTAAAGAGAACTGTGCATTAATCTATGCGAGAACAAAGAAGAGCTCATTTTGGATTCTTTTCGGACAACTTTGTGGGTTATGGTCCGATGAAATAATACCCTGCACACACTTTTGAAACGTCTAAAAACAAAAGTTTCTAGCGTGGTTTGAAAGGTGCTGAAGTTGTACAGATCCAAGAGGATATTGGCTATAAAATTAAGATCACGTCCCGCACGATAGATTAGTGATAAGCACAGTTGGTTCACAAATCCATGATCCACGGTTCAATCCCCGGATTGGCTCCCGGGAGTCTGTGTGGTCTGCAAGTTCTCCCTGTGTATGCATGGGATTCCTCCGGGTGCTCCTATTTCCTCCCACAGTCCAACGATGTGCAGGGTTAGATGGTTTGGCCATGCTGTATTGCCCTTAGGTTAGGTGGGGTTACTGGGTTACGGGGGTAAGGTGGTGGTGTGTGCTTAAGTGGGTTGCTCTTTCTAAGAGCCGGTACAGTCTCGATGGTCGGAAAAGCTTCCTAGTGCACTGTTAATGCTGTGATTTCTTTCATCAAACATTATCTAATTTAATGCCAATTGCATCTTGACCCCCTGATTGAACTCCAACTGATACTATTATTTTATTATAAACTTAGAGTACCCAATTCATTTTTTCCAAATAAGGGACAATTTAGCGTGACCAATTCACCTACTCTGCGTATCTTAGGGTTGGGGGGGGGGGGGGCGAAACCCACGCAAAAACGGGGAGAATGCGCAAAGTCCACACGGACAGTGACCCAGAATCGAACCTGGGATCGGCGCCGTTAGACTGGAGGGCTAACCAAATTGCCACCGTGCTGCCCTTCCGCCTGATCCTGTGAAAGCTAATGTGGATTGGCGGTTCTGAGATGCACTAACCTATATACAGATAAGTTAGACGCACTTCTCCTTCACAATTAATGGATTGCACGGACATACCCAACGCGAAGAACATTGTATACCTCAAGAGTGGTTAGCACTGCTGCCTCATGGGGTCGAAGACTTCGGTTCGATCCCGGCCTCCAGCCACTCCACGTTTTGAGGTACCACATTCTTCCCGTGCCAACAGGTTAAATCTCTGTATCTCAATTCGAAATTGTTTGACATGTTTGCTTTCATGAAATTTGATTGTGCGTAAGTTAACCATAAGACCATAAGACATAGGAGCGGAAGTAGGGCCATTCGGCCCATCGAGTCCACTCCACCATTCAATCATGGTTGATTTCAACTCCATGTACCCGCTCTATCCCCGTAGCCCTTAATTCCTCGAGAAATCAAGAATTTATCAATTTCTGTCTTAAAGACACTCAACGTCCCGGCCTCCTCCGCCCTCTGTGGCAATGAATTCCACAGACCTACCACTCTCTGGTTGAAGACATTTCTCCACATCTCTGTTCTAAAATGACTCCCTTTTATTCTAAGGCGGTGCCCCCGCGTCCTAGTCTCACCTGCTAATGGAAACAACTTCCCTACGTCCATCCTATCCACGCCATTCATTATCTTGTAAGTTTCTATTAGATCTCCCCTCAACCTCCTAAACTCCAATGAATATAATCCCACGATCCTCAGACATTCATCGTATGTTAGGCCTACCATTCCTGGGATCATCCGTGTGAATCTCCGCTGGACCCGCTCCAGTGCCAGTATGTCCTTCCTGAGGTGTGGGGCCCAAAATTGCTCACAGTATTCTAAATGGGGCCTAACTAGTGCTTTATAAAGCCTCAGAAGTACATCCCTGCTTTTATATTCCAAGCCTTTTGAGATAAATGAAAACATTACATTTGCTTTCATAATTACGGACTCAACCTGCAAGTTTACCTTTAGAGAATCCTGGTTTAGGACTCCCAAGTCCCTTTGCACTTTAGCATTATGAATTTTGTCACCGTTTAGAAAATAGTCCATGCCTCTATTCTTTTTTCCAAAGTGCAAGACCTCGCACTTGCCCACGTTGAATTTCATCAGCCACTTCTTGGACCATTCTCCTAAACTGTCTAAATCTTTCTGCAGCCTCCCCACCTCCTCAATACTACGTGCCCCTCCACCTATCTTTGTATCATCGGCAAACTTGGCCAGAATGCCCCCAGCCCCGTCATCTAGATCGTTAATATATAAAGAGAACAGCTGTGGCCCCAACACTGAACTCTGCGGGACACCACTTGTCACCGGTTGCCATTCCGAAAAAGAACCTTTTATCCCAACTCTCTGCCTTCTGTCTGGCAGCCAATCGTCAATCCATGTTAGTGCCTTGCCTCGAATGCCATGGGCACTTATTTTACTCAGCAGTCTCCCGTGAGGCACCTTGTCAAAGGCCTTTTGGAAGTCAAGATAGATAACATCCATTGGCTCTCCTTGGTCTAACCTATTTGTTATCTCTTCAAAGAACTCTAACAGGTTTGTCAGGCACGACCTCCCCTTACTAAATCCATGCTGACTTGTCCTAATCCGACCCTGCACTTCCAAGAATTTAGAAATATCATCCTTAACGACGGATTCTAGAATTTTGCCAACAACCGAGGTTAGGCTAATTGGCCTATAATTTTCCATATTTTTTCTTGTTCCCTTCTTGAACAGGGGGGTTACAACAGCGATTTTCCAATCCTCTGGGACTTTCCCTGATTCCAGTGACTTTTGAAAGATCGTAACTAACGCCTTCACTATTTCTTCAGCTATCTCCTTTAGAACTCTAGGATGTAGCCCATCTGGGCCCGGAGATTTATCAATTTTCAGACCTTTTTGTTTCTCTAGCACTTTCTCCTTTGTGATGGCAACCATATTCAACTCTGCCCCCTGACTTTCCTGAATTGTTGGGATATTACTCATGTCTTCTACTGTGAAGACTGACGCAAAGTACTTATTAAGTTCCTCAGCTATTTCCTTGTCTCCCATCACTAGATTACCAGCGTCATTTTGGAGCGGCCCAATGTCTACTTTTGCCTCCCGTTTGTTTTTAATGTATTTAAAGAAACTTTTACTATCATTCCTAATGTTACTGGCTAGCCTACCTTCATATTTGATCCTCTCCTTCCTTATTTCTCACTTTGTTATCCTCTGTTTGTTTTTGTAGCCTTCCCAATCTTCTGACTTCCCACTACTCTTTCCCACGTTATAGGCTCTCTCTTTTGCCTTGATGCATTCCCTGACTTCCTTTGTCAGCCATGGCTGCCTAATCCTCCCTCTGATAACCTTTCTTTTCTTTGGGATGAACCTCTGCACTGTGTCCTCAATTACTCCCAGAAACTCCTGCCATTGCTGTTCTACTGTCTTTCCCACTAGACTCTGCTTCCAGTCGATTTTCGTCAGTTCCTCCCTCATGCGCCTGTAATTACCTTTATTTAACTGTAAAACCTTTACATCTGATTCTACCTTCCTTCTTTCAAATTGCAGACTGAATTCTACCATATTATGATCACTGCTTCCTAAGTGTTCCCTTACTTTAAGATCTTTTATCAATTCTGGCTCATTACATAACACTAAGTCCAGAATAGCCTGTTCCCTCGTGGGCTCCATCACAAGCTGTTCCAAAAAGCCATCCTGTAATCATTCAATGAATTCCCTTTCTTTGGGTCCACTGGCGACATTACTTACCCAGTCCACCTGCATATTGAAGTCCCCCATGATCACTGTGACCTTGTCTTTCTGACATGCCCTTTCTATTTCGTGGTGCATTTTGTGCCCCTGGTCCTGACCACTGTCAGGAGGCCTGTACATAACTCCCATTATGGTTTTTTTGCCTTTGTGGTTCCTCAACTCTACCCACACAGACTCCACATCGTCTGACCCTATATCGTTTAGTGCTATTGATTTAATTTCATTTCTAATTAACAAGGAAACCCCGCCCCCTCCACCCACCTCTCTGTCTTTTCGATAGGTTGTAAATCCCTGGATGTTTAACTGCCAGTCCTGAACCCCCTGCAACCACGTCTCTGTGATGCCTACCACATCATACCTGCCAGTCACAATCTGGGCCACAAGCTCATCTACCTTGTTCCGTACACTGCGGGCATTTAAATATAGCACCTTTAGTTCCCTATTGACTGTCCCTTTTTGTTTTCTTAGTGTGGTGGACCTTGGTTTACTGAGCCTTTCCATACACTGTGTCATATTTTGTGAGATGGGGACTATCGTAACCTCTCCTGAGCTCTGTCTTTACGTAATTTTTTGTAATCCTAAGCAGCTACGCTTCCCACTGATTCCTTCACCTCTTGGTTCCCTGACTTTCCCTTCCCCCCTGCGTCTGCATTCTGTGAATAATTCCTGTGATTACACATTACACATTACACATTAAGATCATTTAATTCACATATTAATTTGTTCCGAGAATGCTGACAAATTATTAACGTTCCCAATTCTGCTTATCGATTATGTTTTCTCAGAGGATGCAATGTGTTGACTGTATTTTGTCCTCACACGCAATCTTAGGTTATCAGTGCCACGAATACTGTGGTGAACATGATGCGCCTGAGACATGTAAAGTACTGAAAATGAGAGTGTGTCGGCGTTCCCCACTTGTTTTATTGCTCATGCACTTCCGCAGGTACAGATTTTAGATGTGTCCGTCAGTGGTGGTGCGTGCGACTCAATAGAACCCTTCTCCGCTAGCCAGAGCACTTGCTACCCTCATTGCAACTGCCGAATAGAGATGTCCCGGTTCATACTGATTTAGGGTAAAAGTTAGGGTACCAGAAGGAAACATTATCTTGCCCCAACTTGACCAGATGCCATACATTGATGCTGATAAGTCAGGGGGAAATTCATGCACAATTCATATTTCGTTATCAAAATCAGAGCCACAGGAAATGCCAATTGATGGTGATGGATAATATGGTGTTAAGTATGTCTTATGTTTCTGAAGGGAATGTAAAATTGAAGCTCAAATCCGATAGTTCGCTCTGCTGTTTTCTCTCTTCCTCACTCTGATGCCCTCACTGAATGAGAAATGAGACAGGGACAGGTTACACGTGATAGGTAAAACCAATTTTATTCACTTGATTCCAAATTCAGTGGTTCACGGATTACAGGACCCAGAGTGTGTACGTTAGAATTGTGATGTTAAATTGGTGCTGGAGTCGTGGGCCTTGGAACAGGCGATGATCCGCCACTGATTGTCCCCCCTTTAATGACGCGTTTCACCACGCAGCACATAAATCCCAAATGGCACCTGTGCCGTATCAAACCCTCGTTTGTGCGACAGGGGCTTCGTCTACAGGTCCCTCCTCGAATTCTGCCGCATCCGTGTTTCCTACCTGAAACCCAGAAGTGATTCGTCTGTTGATGATACTCATTCGGAGTCACGGTTTTCAATAAACCATACATTATATTTCTCCCTCAATATTGATTCCCGTACCAGCCTCCCCGGAAAGGCGCCGGAATGTGGCGACTAGGGGCTTTTCACAGTAACTTCATTTGAAGCTTACTCGTGACAATAAGCGATTTTCATTTTGATTTCCCCTGACACTAACACATATATCTATATATTGTGCGTAGTGCAGTGTGGTCTTGCAAGGAAAGTGAAGGCCATGGCGATACAGACACACCTTGTGTCTTATAACTGTTGGATCTGAAGTCCAGAATACTGCACAGCGCCCCAAGTGTTGAATAACCGGAGAGTGCGGAGAATAGATCTGTGCATAATGCTCCAATCGAGGTATAAATGAGACAAAATTGACTACAGTGCTGATGTATGGATTAATAAAGGGATGCAGAGATGGGAATTGCTGTGACTTTGGTCTAACACGAGGACTTGGAGACCAGAAGCATACACACAGATCCAAGTGTGGCCGGACCAAGTGATACAAAGACCAGAACAGTACACAGTGCATCCTCTCTGACTAACCAATTGACATGGAACCCTTCACTGTGCAGTGTTACACATGTGGTTTAACCAAGAGTTTTCGAGACCAGAATTGTGCACAGTGATCCGAGTGTCGGCTCTGCAATTGATATGGAGAGTGGAATGTGCACAGCGCTCCAAGTGTGGGACCATCAAAGGGCTGGAGACCATCAGCGTGTACATAGTTCCAGGTCTGGTTCTTCCAGTACTTATGACTACAACACAGCTATAAACGGATGCTTATATTACATTTTAAATGCACGGAGATACTTTGGAGGAGATTGAATCTGCACACACACAGGTGTCAGGACAGGCTACAAATTAATTGCGCAAACCTCGCATTAAAACAGCATAAAGATCGGATACAGAGTAACGAACTGGACAGAATCGTGGCGTTAATGGGCCAGGCAACAGAAGCTGCCAACCAATGGCTGCAACACTGAAACTGTGGAATAAAAGGTCATCAGAGCAGAATTGGAGGGATATGCATTTCTCTGTTTGTTAGGCAAGAGGAGATTACAGTGATATGCAAGAGAAGATCTCTGCGGGATAGGTTTGTGTTTGTGTGGGGGTGGGGGGGGGGGTGTTAAAGTAATAATGAAACATATCACAGGCCACGAAGCGTTAGATGGAGAATATTATGCAAAACGCGAAAATACTATTTTGAAAATAAATGTACAGTATTGAATTAATGTTTTCCAATTAAGTAGCAATTTAGCATGGCCAATCCACCTATCCTGCTCATCTGTTGGAGTGTGGGGCGAAACTCACGCAAAGACGGGGAGAATGGACAAACTCCAAACAGACAGTCAACCGGAAACCGGGATCTAAACTGGGACCTCGGCGCCGTGAGTCAACTGTGCTAACCACTTGCGCGACCGTGCTGTCCGAAAAACGGGCCAGATACTTAACGAGCAATAGCATAGCCTGCATAAGTAAAGCAAACGATGATTCAGTTTTATGGCAAAGATTGAGATTGATAGCGTTCTTCATGAAAAAAATAAATTGGGATAAAGTGTTTGTGGAGGCTTGTTGGAGCACTAACACAAACCAGAAGTATTGCAATTGAGTGGTACTGGGGCTCAGTGGCCACTTCTCGATCCTCTGAAATGTTTTTCAAAATTATGGACTAACCTCCATATCTAAAACTTGCCAGCACAGTTTCTTCGGAAGTAATGGACTGCACAATCAGCAGGATTCCAAATAGCAGAAACAGAGACTTAAACATATTCCACTGTGCACCTCGCAGTCGCAATGAAATCAGTGAGTATCAGAGCTCTTTGCATGAACTCAGTTTTGTTATTAATTATCACACAGTTAGGCTCGCTGCCGCTGTGGACGGTGGCCCCTCCCTCCAAAAAATCTCTCCCCATCCCCCTTTCCATTTATCTATATTTTCTATCTCTAAATACGTGCCTCACCCTTGCCCTGCTCTGTCCAGTGGTTTCCTTTCTTATCTATTTCTTCTCACCATTTCACTCACACCTCTTGTTTTATCATCATCTGAACGTCCTCCCTCCTTCTGCATCCTCCTTCCCTGCTTTCTATTCAGTTTTCTTCTAACCATGCCTAATTAATCAGCATGGAAAAGCATTTCTAATTCCAATTTACTGGCGCTCCATTAAATATTTGCTGCTGAAGTACAACTGCATGCCAACAGCTAGAATCCTGTCTGATATCCTGAAACAAGGTGCGCCGAATGAGATAACCCTGGATATGAAACAGTTATGAGCTGCTTATGATTCAATTAAGTACTGTCCAATTCTCTGTCCTGGTTAAGTTTTCCGAACTACACATATCACACACTCACTCTGTCTCACACGCATAGCTGCATCATAGAGTGATACACGCGCACCACACACGCATGCACACCAAAGTCATATGCAAACTACTCTCCACATACACAGCACACATACACAGCGCACACACAAGCACACTGTCATTCACAGACAACACGACACACATACACCCTCACCACAAACACCCACACACACATGTACACATTCTCTCTGAAAACACATATTTCCACAATTATCATACCACGGCCTCTGTCATGCTCTGACCATTATATTTACTGGGAGGAACTCACTCAATGCCATTCAACCACCTTATTCACATATGCCTGGCAGATTCTTTATCTTTTCAGACGATTGCCCACTTTGTTTGCAAAAGTATTGATTGCAGTAGGCTCAACAAAGCTCCCAGCCAGTCAATTCCTGATTCTTGCCACTCACGTTCTGAAACGCAAACTTCTTTGCCCATTATTGTTGCACTGCAATTGACTGCTGGATCCTTGCCCCCACATCTTTTCTATCTTCATTTCTTGCTGTACAAACATGTTTTTCTTAATCTTCCTTATCCATATATTCCGATGGTTACCTACTTATGCTTTTATGTTGTTTTTTATTGGTTAACTATTTCCCTCTGAGGCGCAACTAGTCGCCATCCTGTCTGAATAAGGTTGTTGTTCAGTAAGCGGATAGAAAGTACAAAGACGTCTTGTTAATCCGTCCAATTTGTGTGACTACTATCCAAAGGCAATAAAGACGTTGTTATGATACATATAACACCTCAGACGCATGGTTAAGGAGTGAGAAATGAGTTGTATATGAATGTGAAACGGGGGCAGCATGGTGGCGTAAGTGGTTAGCACGGTTGCCTCACGGCGCCGAAGTCCCATGTTCCATCCCGGCTCTGGGAAAACTGACCGCGTGGAGTTTGCACATTCTCTCCGTGTTTGCATGGGTTGTGCCCCCAGAACCCAAATGGTGGGTCTGATAGGTGGATTGGCTACGCTAAATTGCCCCTTAATTTGAATAAATGAATTGGATACATTAAATTTATTTTTAAAAAAGAATGTGAAACAGCAGCTCACTGCCCTGTTTGTAGACGCAATGTAAATGTTTTCTGTGTTACAGCCGGAATTTTCTTTTCCAATGTGTTCACTCGGAACGAATGCAGCTGACAAAGATTGAGCATCCGTGATCAGGGGAATTTCAGGAAGAGGCAGACGTGTAAGGTCGACTCAACATTTCTGGCTGAAGATTGTTACAAATGCTTCAGCCTTGATATTTGCACTGATGAGCAAGACTCCCTCGGCATTTAGGACAGGAAATAGGAGCCGCGTTCTTCGCCTTTTCCTTTCAATTCTCCTCCCCCAACGGTGTCAACAAGTTGCAGAGTGTTTATCTAATCGGACAAACCACATGCATGCCGCTCTTTATCCCAGCTTCACCAGGTTTGCCCTTCATATCTTATCAGGTATGTTTGGCGTTGCTTCCTGCCTGAACACCTGGCTTGCTGGTCATGATAAGAGTCAGGGATATGCCAGACCATTAGGTTAAAGCTTGTGCTGGGATATAGGTCTGCTGCTCCGCATGGCAAACAGCGCATCATGTATGGCGAGATTTGAGCTATAATTGTGCACTCAATATATCTCGTTGAACAAATTATATCACAAAGAACAATAGATTGTGTCCTCAATCTGGAGACAGGACTTTATCTTCGCAAGATCTGTAGGCGTCTCACGCGTAATAACACTGCCATGTAGCACGCATCTGTGACCTGCGCATTGGTGCGAGTGAAATCAGTTAGGTTTGAGGCCGACCTGTCATTTGTCTTGTCTGTTGCCGCAGACCAAACCCATGAAATATGTTCTCAATGCCACAGGCAATACCCACCATTATTTCTAAACCTTGCTATTCTTATTGATTAATATTTTAGTATCTCTGTGCCTGAATTCTACATCTTCTTGTTACGGCCCTCCAATCCTCATCGACGAATAATACGTTGGAGGAAATAACAGGACCACGGGATTTCATATGTCACTGTTATTTTCTGATATCCCCTTTCTCCCTATCAATATGACGACACACAGGTCTGAATGAGAAATTCGTCAGGGAATGTATGATTTTCACAGTAACTTATTTGCAGTGTTAATTAAAGCCTACTTGTGGCAATAATAAAGATTATTGATAATTATTGTCAATGAAGTGAAATTCGTTCACATTGTTAGGGTCGCAGTAAAATTGGGGTATGGGGTCTACACCATCAAGTCAAACACGTGTTAGCTTTTGTCAGAGGACAAGATATGTCTCCAAGTAGGACATAACTCAATTTTAGAGAAAGCTTGGTCTTTCAGCACTTTTCCATGTAATTCTAATACCCTTATCTGGACCTTTGCTCTGCTCTGTCTTTGTATATCCTGATGTTGCAACTGAACATGAGAAAGCAATAGACGATTGAAGGTGTTATTCAGGATGCCCGAGCACCCAACTGTCGTCCGATTAAAATTATTTGAGATTAGCCCCAGGTATAGAGTTCCAGGTGAGGACTAACGAAGGGAAACGGCGACAAATATTGTGCACAGAGCTCGCTAAGTGTTCTGAAGGATGGATCGGGAGACAAATGCTGCGCTCAGTGCTTCTAATGCGTACCAGAAAAAGTATGTGGAAGCACGGGCTGTGCTGAGTTAGGATTGGAGTCTTGAACAATCCCATGTGCTCCAAATGAGGTGTAACAAAGCAAACGGAGAACAGAACTGTGTACACCTATACGTAGAAATAATACTATATACACTCTTCTGAAACGTCTAAAAACAAAAGTTGCTTCCGTGGTTTGAAAGGGCTGAAGTTGTATTAATCCAAAAAGATATCAGCGTTAAAATTAGGATCAAACATTATCTAATTTAATACCAATAACATTTTGAGGTACTGAATATGCTCCACCGGATATTATTTTATTACATAAAGTTAGTGTACCCAATTCATTTTTTTCCAATTAAGGGGCAATTTAGCGTGGCCAATCCACCTACTCTGCACATCTTTTGGATGTGGGGGCGAACCCCAGGCAAACGCGTGGAGAATATGAAAACTCCAAAAGGACAGTGACCCAGAATAGAACCTGGACTTCGACGCTGTTAGGCAGGAGTGCTAACTATAGAGCCACAGTGCTGTCCTCTCCATCTGACACGATGGAAGCTAATGTGGATTGGCGGCTGTGAGATGCATTGACCACTTTATAGAGAAGATCCTCCAGCATTAATGGATTGTACCAACACCAACATACCCAACACAATGAACAGTGATTTCCTCAAGAGTCGTTAACACTGCTGCATTATGGGGGTCAAGAACGTGAGTTCGATCCCGGCCTCCAGTCATTGACCGTGTTGAGCTTGCACCTTATTCCCGTGCCTCCGATGTGCACACACTCACAACTCCACGATGTGAATGGTAGAGGATTGGCCACGCTAAATTGCCTCACACTTTGTAAAATTAATCATATATGTTCTGTCGTCGATAATCACGCACACACCGCGATTACAGGCACTCCTTTAACTTGTTCAATAGCAACCAAAAGTATTTGGATCAAATTTTAACTGTAATCGAAGTTTAAAACAGGAGTGAACGATCATGCATAGGATTTATCATTTAGCAGAGGGACGATTCTTCCCGATATTTAACTGGGTTTTGTTAAAAGAGTAATTTGCTCTGATCAATGTAAGAGTCACATCACTGAATCGGGTACTATTCTGACAATCATGCGTGTGCAAGAACTTTAAAAGATAAATTAAATTACATAATTTCATTATTATGCATTTGAAAAAGGACAATTGCTGAGCTGACATGATACAGCATCACATGCTGACTTCTCGAAATTTCTGAGCAGTTTGAAAATGAACAACAACCGACGCGTCTTACATCCTGGAACGGATGATTCCTTGCATCGCACAAATATTATCGCAGGCTGCAGCACGGTTCGATTCCCGTACCAGCCTCCCCGGACAGGTGCCGGAATGTGGCGACTAGGGGCTTTTCACAGTAACTTCATTGAAGCCTACTCGTGACAATAAGCGATTTTCATTTTCATATTCCAGCTAAACAAACAGACTAAACCAACAGACGGTCTGTTGCCCCAGCCAGCTATCAGCAAAGACAACCGTTTGCAATTCGTAATCTCCAATAATGGTGTGAACGGGCGAAGCAGCCACCTTTAGTTATTTTGAAACCGTGGTTTCAAAAATGAAGCCTTATTCAAAAACATGCGACCAGTATCCCATGACAGATTGTCACGTGAGAGTACCTTTAAGAAATAGGTATTTTTTATAGAGTAGCTGTAATGGTTGTACCTTTAAGAAATGGGTGTTTATTACTGCAGTGATGTCAGAGTGTGGGTGGGGCTGGACTGTCTGCAAGCTTTTACTTTCGCTTTGGGCTTGCAGCTACAGGGTGTGTTTACTTTCCTTTTAATTCTGGAGAATCTGCTGTCATAGCAAGATGTATATGAATCTCTACAAGCTTATAAATGACCATTTGGTGATTTCAACGTGGTAACTGTTCTCAGTAGTGAAGCTAAACCCTACGTCTTTGTGCAAAGGTTTATTTTTGGCTTTTGGATGCTGCAAGGAAAGATTAACAGTTACTTGTAGCGTACTGTTTTCTTTAGGGGATTTATTGGTGTTAATATTTGTTAAGACGTTTGCTGTGGGTTTATAAACTGTTAACCGGTTTCATCAATAAATATTGTTTTGACTTAAATGTACTTTGGCTCTCTGGTGCTCCATACCTGTGAATTAGGCCCGTGTCCTCCCCATTACCACCATCTATTAAAAGTTGTGAGTCAGTTGAACTCCATGATACATGTTGTGGTTCTCTAAACCCTGGCACACAACAAATTGGGGGCTTGTCAGGGACAAAATTATATCTATTGGGTTGGCTTAGTGAACTTAAATACAATGAGGGGCGAGCATATTGTGCTGGCTTTTCAGGTGTGGTATGTCAGTTTAGGTAGGGAGTTTGCTGTGGACAATGGCTTTTTCAGAGGCTCTGAAATTGTTTGGGATGGAGACGGTTACACGCAGTACTTTATGGACACAGACTAATAAAAGGTGTTTAGAGTTGGCAAAAACATTTCTGTTAACATTACCTGACACAATGCGAAAAGATGAGGTAATAATGGCGGTTGCTAAGCATTTTAAGTTGCCTGAGATACAGTTTGACTGATTGAAAATGGCAAAAATAGTTACAAATTAAAGAAATGGAACATGAGAAATAATTAAAGCAGTTGAGTACGAAAGAGAGAGAGAGGAAAAAGAAAGATAGAGAGAATGAAATGGAGAGGAAAACAAAAAAGAAAGGAAAACAGAAGGAATAGTCTAAAACAGTACAAAAAGAAAGAGAAAGGGAGATACAGTTCAGGGAAAATGAAAGAGAGAGCG
Organism: Scyliorhinus canicula; assembly: GCF_902713615.1. Lineage (NCBI taxonomy): Eukaryota > Metazoa > Chordata > Chondrichthyes > Carcharhiniformes > Scyliorhinidae > Scyliorhinus > Scyliorhinus canicula. The sequence continues at coordinate 89,168,142 of NC_052165.1, read as the reverse complement.
AAAAAGAGAGGGAGAGAGAGAGAGGAAAAAGAAAGAGGGCATGAACTTCAGAATGTGGCGTTGAAACGTGACAGTCAGTTAAAATTGGCGAACGTAAAGGGAAACAAACAGTTGGAGGATTGTGATGAGGATAGTGAGAAAGAGTGTTACAGTTGAAGGCTTTGTGGGGATCTATTTAAATTTTAACCACGCAGTGCGAAGGTTTGATGAGAAGGAGGTAGAAGCTTTTTTCATTTTATTTGAGAAGGTAGCGAAACAAACAAAATGGCCACAGGACATGTGAGTATTACTGATTCAAACAAAGCTGGTAGGGAGGTCCAGTGAAGTGTTTGCATTACTATTAGAGGAGGTATCTGGGACGTATGAGTTGGTGAAAAAATCCATCTTCGTTGCATATGAATTGGTACCTGGAGCCTACAGAAAGGTTTACAAATTTATGGAAATTATTTGGTCAAACGTACATTGAGTTTGAAAGGATCAGACAGAGTAATGTTGATAGGTAGATAAGGGCTTCGAAAATAGACCAAACAAATGAAGCTCTCAGGCAAATTATACTGTTGGAGGAGTTTAAAAATGCAATTCCTGATGTATTGAGAACTCATGTGGAAGAGCAGAGGGTTAAAACTGCGAGGTTAGCAGCAGAAATGGCAGATGATTATGAATCAGTTAATAAATCAAAGCGTGGCCTCCGACATCAGTTTTAGCCTGTGAGGGATATGAACCGGGGACATGAGAAATACTCAAGTGGTAGAGGCAAACGTGATTTGATGGGACATAATAAGGAGAGGGTACCTCAGATTTAAAAAAATAAATCCAAGAGGGTGGAAAAGAAGTGAAAAGTTCCAAATGTTTTCACTGTCATAAACTCGGCCATGTAAAGTCACACCGTTGCTGGTTGAAGAAAAGCACTGGGAAGGCTGATGTGGTAAATGAGGATAAGACAGTGATGTTTGTTGAAGCGATAATTGAAAGACCTAGTGAAGCGAGGGATGAGCAAAAGACTGTACAGCGTGATCAAGAGGTGATTGATAAGCAGGTGCCAGGTGTCTTTGAATAATTTACTTGTGTGGGTAAAGTTTACTCATGTATGTCAGGAGGAGCAAGTAAAGAAGTCACAATTTTAAGAGATACGGGAGCGAGTCATTCCTTAATGGTATGCGATGAGGGGTTATGTAGTTTGGTGAGATTATTGCCAAAAAGTGGTAACATGCGGAATTCAGTTTGAAAAGTGTAGGATTCCATTATATAAAATAAGGTTGGAAAATCCAGTGAAGCGTGGTGAAGTGGTAGTACTAGTAATAGAGAAACGATCTTGTCCTGTAATACAGTGGATATTGGCTAATGACATAGCTGGAACGCAGGTGGGAGTGACGCCTACGGTTGATAAACCATTGGAAAATAAGACAACAGAAGTGTTGAAGGACGTGTATCCTAGGATTTTTTCGGATTGTGCAGTAACAAGGTCGCAAAGTCACACGTTAAAACAAGGGTAGATATCAAAGAGTGAAGATAAAGTGAAGTGCAATTATGAAAAACGATTTTTGATCCAATGGTTGAAAAATAAGAAGAACAGGCGGGGGATCAGGCGGATATTTTTAGTTCAGGAAAATTGGTGGAGGTAAAACAGAAAGATATAGAATTCAAATGGATGTATCAGAAAACATGCACGGAAGATGAATCTGAGTGTATACCGGAGTGTTATACCGTAAAAATGATGTCTTGATGAGGAACTGGAGACCTATACATATGCAACGAATGAAAATTGGGGAGAAGTTCATCAGTAGTATTGCCAGTAGGTGATAGAAAGGAGGTGTTGCGATTGGCACATATGGTACCAGTGGGACGTCATTTGGGAGTAAGGAAAACTCAAGCTAATATACAACAAGATTTTTATTCGCCTGGACTACGTAAAGATGTAGTTAAATTTTGGCGAACATGTCACACATGTGAAGTGATAGGGAAACGTGAAGCAGTGATATAACCAGCGTCCTTAATACCCATTCGAGCATTTGAGGTACATTTTACAAGGGTCTTAATTGATTGCGTAGGACCGCTTCCTAAAACGAAAAGTGGGAATCAATATCTTTTGATGATAACGGATGTGTCTACTAGGTTTCCAGAGGCTATTCCAGTCCGTAGTATTACAGCTGAAAATATTGTGGAGTAGTTACTTGAATTTTTTACGATATATGGACTACCCACAGAAATACAATTAGATCGACGATCAAATTTGACCTCAAGGTTATTCAAAGAAGCTTAGGAATAAAACGATTTAAATCAACTGCGTACCATCAAGAATCTCAGGGAGAGTTAGAAAGGTGGCATCAGACATTAAACACAATGTTGAGGGTTGTTGTCAAGATTATCCAGAGTATTAGGGTCAATGAATTCCGTCCGTAATGTTTTCAATGACGGATGCACCTAATTAGTCAACCAAATTCAGTCCTTTTGAACTAATTTTTGGTCATGAGGTAAGAGGACGACTTATTTGAATGAGGAAAAACTGGTGAGTGAGAAATCAGAACATAAATTATTGGATTACGGTTCAAATTTTGGGGATCGTTTAAATAGAGCAGCTGAATTGGCTAGACTGCATTTAAAAGTTGCACAACATGTGATGAAACGGGTAGCGGTCAGGAAATCCAAAGTTCGTAGTTTTGCCAGTGGAGATAAAGTTTTAGTATTGATACCAGTGGTAGATGAACCTTTAAAAGCAAGGTTTTTTGGACCTTAAGAGATTGAAAGGAAATTGTGTTAGCTGAATTATGTAGTATGAACGCCGGATAGAACCGTATACGCTTAAAATGTACTTTGAAAGGGAAGGAGAGAAAAAGGAGGAGGTTTCAATGATTCTGACTCAAAGTGACGAACCAAATCCAAATGACTGTGAAGTTGACATACTTAAAATTAAATTGGAAAACGAGGATGTTCTTTAAAATTGGGATAAATTGTTGAATTACCTTCCAGAAGAAAAACGGACTGACCTGAAACAGTTGTCCCTATCACATGGGAAAGTTTGTGGAGATACGCTGGGAAGCACTAAAGTGGCTACACATGATATAGATGTGGGAAATGCTGTTCCAATCAAACAACATCCATTTAGCCTTAACCCTTTAAAAACCGCACAGGTTAACAAGGAGATTGAAAGTATGCTTAAAAATGGCATAATTGAAGTGGGTTGCAGCCAATGGAGCTCACCCATAATGATACTACCAAATCCGGACGGTACCCAAAAGTCTGTGTGGACTACAGAAAGTGTAATGCAGTTACACAACGGACTCTTATCCTCTCCCACGTTTGGAGGATTGCATTGAGAAAGTGGGACAATCAGCATTTATTTCCAAACTGGGTTTACTTTAAGGTTATTGGCAGGTACCTTTCGCCAAAAGGGCGAAGGGTATTTCAGCTATTGTGACACCAGATGGTATGGACAAGTTTAAAGTTATATCATATGGCAGGAAAAACGCCCCAGCCACATTTCAACGGTTAACTAACAAAGTCGTTTCAGGATTACACAATACATCAACGATCTGGCAATTTTCAGCCAAATATGGAAAGAACATTTGAAACATTTGATGGAGTTATTCGATCGGCTTCAAGAGGCGAGTTTGGTAGAAAATTTTGCCAAAAGTGAAATTGGAATAGACCAAGTCACGTTCCTGGGCATATAGTCGGACAGGGTCGAATGGTCACACGGCATGTGAAAACAAATGTTATGGGGAGCTTCCAATACCCTCGGCACGACGGGAAAAAAGAACAAAGAAAATTACAGCACAGGAACAGGCCCTTCGACCCTCCCAGCCTGCGCCGATCCAGATCATTTATCTAAAACCTGTCTCCTATTTTCCAATGTCTCCTTTCCTCTGTTCCCGCCCATTCATATACCTGTCTAGATGCTTCCTAAATGATGCTATCGTGCCCGCCTCAACCACCTCCGCTGGTAAAGCGTTCCAGGCACCCACCACCCTCTGCGTTAAAAACGTTCCACGCACATCTCCCTTAAACTTTCCCCCTCTCACCTTGAAATTGTGACCCCTTGTAACTGACACCCCCACTCTTGAGAAAAGCTTGTTGCTATCCACCCTGTCCATACCTCTCATAATTTTGTAGACCTCAATCAGGTCCCCCCTCAACCTCCGTCTTTCCAACGAAAACAATCCTAATCTACTCAACCTTTCTTCATATCTAGCACCCTCCATACCAGGCAACATCCTGGTGAACCTCCTCTGCACCCTCTACAAGGCACCCACATCCTTCTGGTAATGTGGCGACCAGAATTGCACGCAGTATTCCAAATGTGGCCGACCCAAAGTCCTATACAACTGTAACATGACCTGCCGACTCTTGTACTCAATACAGCGTCCGATGAAGGCAAGCATGCTGTATGCCTTCTTGACCACTCTATCAACCTGCGTTGCCACCTTCAGGGTACAATGGACCTGAACTCCCAGATCTCTCTGCACATCAATTTTCCCCAAGACCCTTCCATTGACCATATAGTCCGCTCTTGAATTTGATCTTCCGAAATGCATCACCTCGCATTTGCCTGGATTGAACTCCATCTGACATTTCTCTGCCCAACTCTCCAATCTATCTATATTTTCTTGTATTCTCTATCAGTCCTCCTCGCTATCTGCAACTCCACCAATCTTAGTATCATCTGCAAACTTGCTAATCAGACTACCTATACCTTCCTCCAGGTCATTAATGTAGATCACACACAACAGTGGTCCGAGCACGGATCCCTGTGGAACACCACTAGTCACCCTTCTCCATTTTGAGACACTCCCTTCCACCACTACTCTCTGTCTCCTGTTGCCCAGCCAGTTCTTTATCCATCTAGCTAGTACACCCTGAACCCCATACGACTTCACTTTTTCCATTAACCTGCCATGGGAAACCTTATCAAAAGCCTTACTAAAGTCCATGTACACGACATCTACAGCCATTACCTCATCAATTAACTTTGTCACTTCCTCAAATAATTCTATTAGGTTTGTAAGACATGACCTTCCCTGCACAAAGCCATGCTGCCTATCACTGATAAGTCTATTTTCTTCCTATTGTGAATAGATCCTATCCCTCAGTATCTTCTCCAACAGTTTACCTACCACTGACGTCAAGCTCACAGGTCTTTAATTCCCTGGATAATCCCTGCTACCCTTCTTATACAAAGGGACAACATTAGCAATTCTCCAACAAGAAGTAATGTGATTTCATGGCATGAGTGGATTTGATCAAACATTTGTGCAAAATGTATGTATCGTGGTTGCTCGACTGATGGACTTGCTGAAGAAACGTCGAAAAGTTCAGTGGACAGCGGAGTTTCAACAGGCATTTGACTGCCTGAAAGCTGTGATAACCAATGCTACTTTGTTGGAGAATTGCAAGGGACTCTGTGATCAGATTGAACTAAAGTATATGACTTCAAAGAGAAATGCCGAGGCGCAGAGAAATGGATGGATCGTGCCGAAATCTTCTTGAGGAAAAAGACTGCCAATCAAGAAGCAGTCCAGTTTGAGGAGGAAGAACAAAAAATTGGCTATGTTATTATTAAATGTTTTCGTGGTTTTGTTGTTAAAAAAACGTACATTCATTGTCCATATTTCTTGAAGGAACGTGAAAAGGTGAAACGACACCGTCTTGAAGTTGATGGGTTTTTTTTTTCTTGGGAGGTGTTATAGAACATAGAACATAGAGAAATACAGTAAAGAAAGTCCCTTCGGCCCACGATGTTGTGCCGAACATTTGTCCCAGGTTAATCATAGATTATCATAGAATTTTGAACACTAAGGGCAATTTATCATGGCCAATCCACCCAACCTGCACATCTTTGGTCTGTGGGAGGAAACCGGAATACCCGGAGGAAACCCACGCAGACACGGGGAGGATGTGCAGACTCCACACAGACAGTGACCCAAGCCGGAATCGAACCTTGGACCCTGGAGCTGTGAAGCAACTGTGCTGTCCACAATGCTACCGTGTTGCCCTTAAGAACAAATTAATCTACACTCCATTATTCTACCATAATCCATGTACCTATGCAATAGCCGCTTGAAGGTCCCTAATGTTTTCGACTCAACTACTTCCACAGGCAGTGCATTCCATGCCCCCAAAATCTCTGGGTAAAGAACATACCTCTGACATCCCCCCTATATCTTCAACCATTCACCTTAAATTTATGTTCCCTTGTAATGGTTTGTTCCACCCGGGCAAAGATTCTCTGACTGTCTACTCTACCTATTCACCTGATCATCTCATAAATCACTATCAAGTCGCCCCTCATCCTTCTCTGTTCTAATGACAAAAGGCCTAGCACCCTCATCCTTCCCTCGTAAGACCTACTCTCCATTCCAGGCAACATCCTGGTAAATCTCCTTTGCACCTTTTCCAAAGCTTCCATATCCTTCCTAAAATGACGTGACCAGAAATGCACACAGTACTCCAAATGTGGCTTTACCAAGGTTTTGTGCAGTTGCATCATCACCTCACGGCTCTTAAATTCAATCCCTCTGCAAATGAACGCGAGCACACCATAGGCCTTCTTCACAGCTCTATCCACTTGAGTGGCAACTTTCAAAGATCTATGAACATAGACCCCAAGATCTCTCTGCTCCTCCACATTGCCAAGAACCCTTCATTTAACCCTGTATTCCGCATTCATATTTTTCCTTTCAAAATGGACAACCTCACACTTGTCAGCGTTAAACTCCATCTGCCACTTCTCAGCCCAGCTGTGCATCCTATCTGTGTCTCTTTGCAGCCGACAACAGCCCTCCTCACTCTCCACAACTCCACCAATCTTCGTATCGTCTGCAAATTTACTGACCCACCCTTCAAATCCCTCTTCCAAGTCATTAATTAAAATCACAAGCAGCAGAGGACCCAGATCGGATCCTACCGGCAAGCCACTCGTAACTGGGCTCCAGGCTGAATATTTGCCATCCACCACCAATCACTGACTGCTATCGGTTAGCCAGTTCGTTATCCAACTGGCCAAATTTCCCACTATCCCATGCATCCTTACTTTCTGCATAAGCCTCCCATGGGGAATCTGATCAAATGCCTTACTAAAATCCATGTAATCTACATCCACTGCTTTACCTTCATCAAGGGGCAGCACGGTAGCATTATGGACAACATAATGGCATCACTGCTCCAGGGTCCCAGGTTCGATTTCGACTTGGGTCACTGTCTGTGTGCAGTCTGCACATCCTCCCCGTGACTGCGTGGGTTTCCTCCGGGTACTCCGGTTTCCTCCCACAGTCCAAAGATGTGCAGTTTGGGTGGATTGGCCATGAAAAATTGTCCAAAATTCTTTGATTAACCTAGGACAAAAGTCGTGGGCTGAAGGGCCTTTTCTGTATTTCTCTATCTATCTCTATCTCTATCCAGGCCTCACAGTATCCTGTAAGTTATAATAAGATTCCCCCTCATCCTTCTAAACTCCTACGAATACAGACCCAGATTCCACAACCGTTCCACATACGACATTCTATTAATCTTGTCATTCCGATATCTGGAAACAGGGGAAGCGATAACGTATGTTTATTAATAAAAGCAATTATTGTGCATTCTGGAATCTGATACGAAAGATAAAATCATGGAAAATCACAGAAGGTCTGACAGCATCTGTAGGGAGAGAAAAGAGCTAACGTTTAGAGTCCAACTGTTTGTCAGAGCTAACAGACAGAGAACGTGAGAAATATTTATACTGTCGAAAGATGAGTCATAGCCACAGAAACGCAGGGACACCGGGTGCTAATCGCCACAGACGCCACGGGGAAAGAGTGCTAATGGGAGGACCCAGAGAGGACAAAATATGTGAAAGACCAAACTGCAGAGGAACTAACATCAGTGGGTGAACTTTGACAGATTTAGATATGGGGGTAGTGGAAGGAAAAGGCAAAGAGGAGAAAAGGTAAGGAAAGGTGGATAAGATGCGGGGCGGGGGGGGGGTTGAATACATATTAAGAAAGAAAAAAAGAAAGAAATCGTAAAAGACAGTTAAAATGAAATGGGATGAAAACAAATGGGACGAGGTGGGGTGGAGCTAAACATCCGAAGTTGTTGAATTCGATGTTGAGACAAGAAAATTGTAGCGTCTCTAACCCGAAAGTGAGATGTTGTTCTTACAGTTTGCGCTGCACTTCACTGGGACATTGCAGGAGGCCAAGGACAGACATGTGGTCATGGGAACAGGGTCTTTCAATAAAATGGCAAGCAATGGGAAGATCAGTGTGCTGAATGTGCAAAGACCGAAGATGGTCGGCAAAGCGATCACCCAGTCTGCGGTGGTATCTCCGATATAGCGAAGACCACATTGGGACTGGTGAATGCAATAGACCAAATTGGAAGAGATGCAAATAAAGCGCTGCTTAACCTGGAATGAGTGCTTTGGGCCTGAGGTGTAAAGCATGGAAGAGGTAAAAGGGCAGGTGTTACACCTTCTGCGATTGCATGGGAAGGTGCAATGGGTGATGGGAGAGGTACTCGGTGTGGTGAAGGATTGGACTAGATAATGTCGGAGGGAACTGTCTCTGTGGAATGCTGACAGAGGGAGCAAAGGAAAGATGTGTTTTGTAGTGGCATCACGTTGGTGTTGGCGAAAATGGCGGCGGATTATGCTTTTCATACGGAGGCTGGTGGGATGAATGTGAAAACGGGGGCGACTCGATCCTTGTTCTGTGAATTAGGAGATGGTAGTGGCGCGGGAGATGGGCCGCACACTGTTGAGGACCCTGTCATCCATTGTAGGTGGAAATCACGGTTGAGGAAGAAGAAACACATTTTCGAAGCACGATTTTGGAAAGTGGCATCATCGGATCAAATTCGACAGAGTGAAGGATTTGAATGAAAGTGATGCTGTCCTTACAGGGTGTAGGGTCCGAAGAACTGTTGTCCAGATAGCTGTGGGAGTCGGTGGGCTTGTAGTGGATATTAGTGGGTAGTCTATTGCCGGAAATTGAGACAGAACGATCAAAGAATGGAAGGGAAGTGCCTCAGATGGACCATGTGACAGTGATGGAGGGGTGGAAACTGGAAGTTAAGTTGATGATTTTTTCCAGATCCGGATGAGAGCATGAAGCTTCATCAAAATAGTCATCAATGTAGCGTTAAAGGAGATGAGGGATTGAAACCGGAGCGGCCCGGCAATATTCCACATACCCCATAAAAGGCAAGCGGAGCTTGCACCCATGTGGGTACCCATTGCTACATCTTTAATTTGGAGAAAGTAGGATGTGTTAAAGGAGAATTTGTTGTGAGATAGAACAAATTCAGCCAGGCGGAGCCGAGTGGTGGTGGATGGGAATTGTTTGGAACCCTTTTCGAGAAAGAAGCGAAGAGGTCTCAGGTCATCATGATGTGGAATGGAGGTGTAGAGAAATTCAGATCCATGGTGAATAGAATGCGGTTAAGTTTCGCCGCGAACTGGAAGCTGTCGGTATCATGCAGTGCATCAGAGGAATCCCGGATGTAGGTGTTTCATGTTAAGTCGTCGAATGATGTGAAGGATGAAATCATTTTTAAGGCGCCGAATGGTGCAAAGGCTGGAATTCTTGTTGAGGCGTTGAAAAACGTTTGTTTTCCATTATTGTTGCCTGTTCCACAACTGGTGCACTATCTGCAGATTCACGTAAATTTATTGATGTTGTCCCGTGAACCGCCGTACTTATTTTCTTTAGCCTACCCCAACCTCCTGTTTATTGTGGGAGTGGAACAGGGGCGGGAAGTGCTGAACTCATCCCGCGCGTCTGGACACACATGAACGTTAACCGTTATTTTACCTCACCAGCAGTTGTATGTGCACGGTATCCATCGAGGAATGGATCGCCGATTTTACGTGCCACACGAAATACATCAGAGGCACATTGCCTCAACACATAGGCAGCACGGTAGCATGGTGGTTAGCATAAATGCTTCACAGCTCCAGAGTCCTAGGTTCGATTCCCGGCTGGGTCACTGTCTGTATGGAGTCTGCACGTCCTCCTCGTGTGTGCGTGGGTTTCCTCCGGGTGCTCAGGTTTCCTCCCACTGTCCAAAGATGTGCGGGTTAGGTGGATTGGCCATGATAAATTGCCCGTAGTGTCCTAATAGTAAGGTTAAGGGGGGGAGTTGTTGGGTTACGGGTATAGGGTGGATACGTGGGTTTGAGTAGGGTGATCATTGCTCGGCACAACATCGAGGTCCGAAGGGCCTGTTCTGTGCTATACTGTTCTATGCACTGTTCTATGTTCTATAGAGGAAATTCGAAATAAACATACCCTTCTGCTCATGGGCAAGCAAGGAGAGACAGATCAGAGTTTCTTTAAAATGTCCCCTTCCTGCCCGTAAAACTACCAACACTAATGTTCTGCAACACGTTGATTCGTGAGGACGAGATCAAGGAGGGTTTCCCTCTTATTGGATGTCACACAAGTAGCTTGCGATGCCGGTGTCCTTCAATGATTCCAGCACATTTTTTATGACATGCCATGACATTTTATCCCCCACCGAAACCCCGCCAAGCCACCATCATTTCCCTCATAGATGATACACGGTTAAGGGGAAGTAATAAATGCAGTCACTTCAACTTACATGATTTAGAAAGCTAACGTATAACAGCCGTTATATCTACAAATGAAGCAAAGCGCAATTGCCAAGACGCTGAGCTTCAGCCCGAGAATCAGACAGGCCTCCCAATGGTAAGGAATGCAGTCGTGGAACTCATGTTGAAGAAAAATAAGTATCTATTGGGTATTTTGTCGTCAAAATATCCTATCAGACAGGTTTCTCAATTTTTGCCAAATCGGGTTGCTTCTTCCATCAAAAACGTATCAAGAGTTCAATGATTCAGTATATCTGGGTCTCCAAGTGTGATCAAAATGAAATAAACTGAGAAATAACCTGCAGACAGTGCACCAGTTGTGGAACAGCCAACGATAATGGAAAACAAAGGTTTACAAAAAGCTCTCAACGGGGTGTAACCAAGGATGTGGAAACCAGAACTGTAATCATTGCTCAACATGTCGTCAATCAAAGACCAATGGCAACAACATCGTGCAGAGATCTTCAAGTATGATAAAATCAATGGATATGAATACTAGAACTGCTTACGGTAAACCAGGTGCCCTCTGATGCCCGATCAATTGCACAAAAACGAGAGTTGAATACAACTGTGGCTTTATTGCTCTAAGATGTGTGGCCTTCTACAGTAGCTGGTGAAATGGCTGCTGCACGGAGAACGCACATGTTTATACTCCGCCTACTGGGCGGAGCAAGCAGGCAGCGACTACCATCGTGCCTGTAGTACAGGTCCTACCATAGATCACCTAATATAGGTGCAACCGTTTCTTACCACACGCTCAAACCAAGTAAAATATGATTTCGAACTGCGCAAAATTTTCCACGTGCAGTCTGAGCAAGGGATACGGAGACCAGAGTTCTTTAAAATTCCTGAGCTGTGGTCTAATAGAGATGTGGTTAATGAAACCGTTCGCAGTGACCAAGTGCGGTCTGACCATTGATTTGGAAAGAGGAAATGTGCACAGTGCTCCAGCAGCAGTCTGACCAACCGATGGTGGAGACCGGGATTATGCATATTGCTACAAATGTAGGCCAATCGCAGAGTATGAAGACCAGAACTTAATTGAGGTCCAAGTATGGTCATCATTGGAACATTGATACGAGAGCTGTGTTCTAGGTGTTATTTCACTAAGCTATATCAAGATAGGTAGAGTGCACAGTGCCCATGTGTTGACCAAACAAGGGGAACGTAGATCTGAACGATGCATAATGCTGCAAGTGTTGTTTTAGTAAGTTACATGGAGTTGGGATTGTGCAAAGGACCCACGTATTGTTCAATCCAGAGTGATAGAGATCTGAACTGTGCGCATTTAAAATTATGCAAAACGTACCGTTACTAAGAAGGAAATAAAATGAAAGAGCTCCACTGCAGCAACGTAAAGAGTAATGATGCCAATATTTATCGGTGATGCGAGGACATGGTGATGAACTGCTCCCTTAAAGACCTAAATAGAACAGGGAACAGTTGAGAGGATTAGAATACTAATTCCACTCTTTCTGTCATGCAGCTTCAGGAAGAACAATGGCCGATAGGTTAACATGTTGAATTGATTATGATGAGTTTCGATATTTTAATGAATGTTCAGGCTGAGGAAATTTCAGAGATGAAGAGGTGTGAGCACATCGAAGGACGTGGAAATATGGTATGTAAGTATTGTATGATATTGCCGAGGGCACGATGCAGGTGATATGTACGACGCGACTAGAAATAGTGGACAATGGTTGTGAACGTTTTCTTTAAATGAATAATATTCAAAGTCTCCCCCTTTCTCAGTATCAACATATCACAGGATTGTTATGGCGTGAGTGGGAACATTCGGTTCCAGTGTCTGCACAGGCCCTCCAAATGAGCATGATGACTTCGTCCAATTTACCTCCCGTTTTACCGCACCCCTTAACATTGTTTTGGTCGAAAAAATCTCTACAGCTTCCTCGAATGCCTCGATTGCACCTGCCTCTACTGACGCCCGGACAATGAATTCCAGACCCTCACAACTCGCTTTGTGAAAAAGACGTTCTCAGATCATGCTTGCTTGTTTTCGCAATGAGATTAATTCTGTGCCTTCTCGATCTTTATGTTTTTACGAGCCTGATTGCTTTCTCCCTTTCTACACTGTCCAACCCCCAAATGATTTTGAGCACCTCTGTCAAATCTTCTCTGAGCACTCTCTTCTCCAGGGAAAATAGATCAATTTTCTGTAATCTGTCTTGACGACTGAAGCATCGTATCCCAATAGCTGTGACTAGTCTCAGTATCTGTTGCGCTGCACTGTATGGAATTCAGTTTGAACGCACGTGTCTACCTATTATACAACACAACCCTGACTTACTCACTCTATTACCGTTTCACAAACCTCCAACAGCATAGCTGATTAAAAAAAGATTTGGCTCGTAGGATTAGTGCTAGTTCGACCTAATGAACCCACATTTTTGTTCACATGAGAATATCCCGAATAAATGGTTTCGAAGCTTCCACACCAGCAAAGCTTTAATGGCTGGTCGACAAATATTGGGGTAACCCTTACAACCCTGTTTCTGAACAAATTCGTTTTGTTAAAAATTATCCATCTGTCTGGCAGCTCCTCCGGGTCTAGGAAAGGTTGAAAGATTAACGTGTTAAAAGAGTCACAGAAACAACATTGGCTATTAGAGAGTTCAGACACATATCAGTTTTGCACTAATTACATGGAAGCACCGTCATGATAGACACAATTACATCCTCCTGCCTTTCTGAAAGACTTTCCTAATTGTGTATGAAGGGATATGCAAGCTTACGGCTTTTAAAACCAGTATTCCAGGTGAAAAATGCAATATCTTCCAGAGATATCTTCCAGTCGTCCAGATGTGAGATTGCGCATTATGAGATGTACTCAAAGCGGAATATCCAGCGTCAACTCACCAATCCATCGGATTGACTCGACCGGCAGCACATGTCTAAGTGGCAATAGCAATGCCAACCTCTTACGCTGCTGATACCGTCTCAGTCATATTCCGAAGCACAGAATAGCTTTACATGAACACAGAGTATTCTGTAGTTAATAATCAGAGTCAGACGGCGCGAGTGGAGTCCAATGCGGACACATTAAATGAACAGTTCTCTAATTCATCCCAACATTCACTGGAATCAAATAGTGTTGTTCCTGTATTACCGGAGGCAGAGATCTAATCAAGCAATAATTATAGGTTCGCTCTCCTTAGCCAAGCAATTTATTCCCTCTAAATGATGTATCATATTCATTGTTTTTAGCTTACTGTTGTATTTACTTCAAATGACCTCTCAAACAGTCTGTTCCAGAACAAAGCAAGTCGTTGTTTAAGAAAAGATATATTCTTAGCATCGTCAATTATTTATTTTAGAAATTGCATTACAACTGTCTCTATTGGTTCCCTAATCATCCACCTCGGATGTCTCCGCCGGCCACTATTGGGAGAAGAATCGGGAGAGCTCCCAGGTGTCCTGGGTTCAATATCATTCTCATTGATTTCTCATTCAGTATTGCATGGCTTTTGGTTGGAGCCTTCTGTGTGCAAACTGGCTGCCATATTTCGATCATTAAACACTTACTGCTATTCTACATGACTTAATTGGTTGTTAAGAAATGTCTATCTATCCAGCTATCTATCTCTCTATCCATCTATCTATCCATATACCTATCTATCTATCTTTCAAACTATCTGTCTGGCTGTCTATCTAGCTATCTATCTCTCACACAATCCCTTTGCTTATCCTCCATCTCTGCGTTGCAACTGTGATATGTTTATGATTAATACGTTTTTGGACTATGTTTGGCGTTATCATCGTCTTAGAGTTTGGGTCGGTATCTCCAACTTTCAGGTGAGTGAAGTTAGCCTTATGGCTTTTACTGGAGTCCAGGGACGTAATCACTTTCGTCTATATACTCTGCACCGATCGGTCCACTGTCTGCGATGGGTTGTTGCAGGAATCAAAATAGTAAAAGCAATGCTTCTTATTTTTCATTCTCCGTTCATTTCCACAGATTCACAATGAATAGCTCGAGATCTTGACCTATTTATTTGCACATTCAAAGTATTCTGTGGTGAACAACCAAGACCAAACTGCGCAGGGAGACTGCTCCGTGAACATATTCAGGGGACCGTTCACCAACTGAATCCAATATTAACGAGAATCAAGTAGGTATTTTATTAATAACTACACGACAAATCGAATGACAATTATTTTGGCAGAGGAATGCTGGGAAAACCAGGCTAAATGTCAAATATGAATTACACAAAAGACAGAGAGCATTGTTACGCCTCTGGCAGATGTTTTAGTCAGCTCTCTCGTTCTTCCTACTTTCCATTGTCCATCAGATCTTGCCACGAAATCAGCATCATGTGATACTTCACACAGCGACTTCCAAAGGATTGATGATTGCTCCTGTAGGGACAGCAGAGTAAGCGTCAGCTGGCCTGTTTGACCAAACTTTCACTTGGAGTGAGGAATCACTCAGGGAATGAGTGATTTGTTTTTTAAAAATTGCAGAGCCAAATGAAGATCGTGTTGTAATCAAGCCAGGGACATGCTATTAGTATATGATGTCGAAGAGCCTGAAAATGTTTTTTCTGGCATTCATGCACTAATCAATCTGGAAAACAAGCAAGCCAGGCCCTATTGTTGCAACGCCCTGTGTTGTAAGTGGGAAGGTTCTTGTCGAAACGGATACAGGTTCAGCAGCCACAGTGATGGGCGTATTGAAATACCTTTTAATAGGTATTATGGCGAAACTAACTGTTGAATTTGGAGATAACCAATGAAGTACAAGGCTCCACTCAGGCAGCGCTGTCAACAAGTCTACTCAGTTTACAAAGATGAAAGTGATGGGTGAAATTACCAGCTTTCTCGGTCGTGATTGGCCTGAAGAAATCAAGTTGAATTGCGCAGAGATTTTCCATTTGCGGACAGGGAGACTACATAAACCGTTGTGTAAATAGGGCAACGTCTTTCTTGATGAATTAAAGAACATCAATGGCCGCAATCTTAGATTGACACTGATCAAGAGGCAACTTAGCTATTCTTATCATTTTAGGCGGGACGAGCCTTCCGAGAGAAAAATGGATACCGTGTTGAACAGTTTCAAATAGCTAAGCAATATCTAACAATTCAATTTTCAAAATTGGGCTACACCTATGATCCCCAGGTAAAGTCATCCGCAACTGTGGCGATTTGTAAGATAACAGTTAAAATAAACAGTTATTTTATTTTCTGTTTTAAATTCAAGAATAACAGAAACCGACTGTCGCCTTCCAATCCTTTGGAGATATTCTGATGATTATTAATGAATAAACCATAGTATCTGCTGCTTCTCATCGTTAATTTTATGAATATTTGTGGTTAAAATGCATGCATCTACAATAATCGGCCTGGAACATTATCCCGCCCTCTGGCCTCCAATATGCAATTGATGTTTTCATTGTGATCTATAAGTGTGAGATTGACAGTCGCTTTTTCTATGCCAATCTCACCCACTCTTTCTGAATTTGCTCCACTCCTCTCCCTGAAATCCAATGCTGATAATATGATGAAACCTGATCTGAAGGGTACTGCCCTTCTTGTCTGGTTTACTGACCACTTCCTCACAGAGGCTGAACGCCAACTCTCAGGTTGCTCACAAACCGGGAGTGGGTGTATACCTGGATATGGTGTGATCTGGGGATATTCAGAACATGACCATGGAGGTTTCCTGGGGCAGTGCCTTACGGATGACTGGACATGGGGGGCGCTGTTGCCTCAGAATGTTCTGGAGACTGCACAGGCTTTTTCTATTCCATGTTCCTGAACTGGTGAGATCCTGCACCAGTTTTGTGTTCAATTGTGAGTACTTTCCTGTTATTTTCTGTGTCCCTTGCACTTTTAGGTTTAGTTTATGTTATTCTGCTTTCAATTCATGGGACCGATGCCTTAAAGATGGACTTCATCACCAGTTTTACTTTTTAATGCCTTTCCAGCAAGATGTTCTGTTTGATCTGAAATCAGATATGAATCATCTTAATGGACATGACTGCCAGCTAATCAGCTGTTTACAGTCCCGTGCCTTAGCTGACAATATTTGCTCATTTGTGCTGACCATTCTGGAATGTTCCGTCCTTGGTACGATTGGATTTTTTTTCCGTTTTGTCTCGGCTTGAGCAGAATCTGAAGTCTTACTGTTCTGAACATCGCTCTCACCATACAGATTATTGCTGAATATCCAAAGTAAAGTACGTTCTCTCTGCATAGAGAGATTGAGCTGCAAAGACAATCCATTATAGCCAGCAGCTGCTGGCTGGTTCAGATCTTAAAAAAATATTTTAAACCTCCGGGACGGAACTCTGTTTTTCCTCACTAAAGCTAGAAACATTCTGAAGAGTCAGGAAAACAGTCAGGTTTGAAACCATAGATGGACACTGGGGAGAAGGCGAGGTCAAGAGTAATACGAATCAAACTGGTATGAGTCTGTACTTCTGAGATTAAACAAAAGTAAAGGTGTCTCCATCAAGGAAATCCCAATTCCTGGGGGTTCTAACTGAATTTTGCCCAATGTTCTCCATTTGCAATCCAACCGGTAGTTTTCAATCCCACCGCGTTATGGACGGTGAGCGGACAGCTGTAACGAGTTCAAAATCCTAGAAAGGACACTATTCTTAAATGTCGGATTAATCCACTTGATTTTTATCCCTCCTCTCCCTCTGCGTGTACCCGCCGTGTACGTGTTTGTGTAGAGGGTGGTGTATGAAGGATTTATTCCGGACCTGATGATAGTTCATTAATAACCTATGCTCTAGGTAAATCTACCAAGACAGTGAAACCTGTTTCTCTGTTAAGACTCAGAAATGATCTCACGAAGGGAGAATGCTTTTCCGGGTCTCAGACAGCTAAAAGGATTTCAGTTACTTTTTAAGGGAACAGTTCATATGCGTCACTCATAACTAAATCTTTACCTCTATCGTCGTGGGTCCTAGCCATTTAAGTCTTCCTAAATGAGTCTTTTTGATTTTAAACTTTGAGCGTAATTCGATAAAGTAAAATTTTAATCAAAGTATTTTCATTATGAAAATACTCCCAATACATCCATACAGAATTCTGGAGTTAAATAATATAAGTTTACTGACAGTCTTTTAGTTATGTTATTAACACAAAATTGTTAACAGTCCGATGTTATCTGCTAACGCACTAACATCTCTCAAGAGAATGAGATATCTGAAAAATGAAAAATCCTAAAGTATCTCTTATCAATTTCCAATACATTTCAAAGATGTTAAACATAATTATATTTACAAAACCTGAGGTTTTGTCTGACGAGGCAAGCTTGAAGAACAGAACTGATCTCCCTTCAGTAATACTGAAGAGGAGTGAGAGTGTCGCTATCGCTAAAGGGCCTCTTCTTTATATAGATGAATTCCCTTATCGGTCAAGGACTGCATCCGTCATCTTGTCACTTACTGTTGGTTAATTACCTATAACCAAATGGCTAACTAGATGTATTATCATCAATACACGTTTTAATGATCTTAGTGTCAGCGTGAATTTCAGGCGCCGTAAGATATAATGGAAAGGGGGACTCGTGTGCAGGCCTGTCTTTTTCCGTTGTCATGCTCTTCAGATATATAGATTGTCAAACAGACACTTCTTTGAGGGTGTTATTATAAGTGCCAATAGGTATATAGGTAAGGAAGGATTTGTGTATAATTTATCTGAAGAGTATCCTGTCCTCATGGTTTGAATACTTTTAGGTGTAGGGGAGTGATCCCAAAGAAGCCCCATAGCCAGTCAGGGAATTTAGTCGCTGACTGACATCCCTTTGGCCAATCGGGAGACACTACTGTGGACTACGAGCTCCTGAGCCAATCAGGAGTTGCAGCGGATGTTCTGCAGCCCGTCAGCCAATAAGCTCGAACCGCTGACTGGCAGCCATGAGTTAATGCGGAGCTGCTGCCGTTGACTGGCAGCACATCAACCAATCACGAGCTCCAGTTGCAGACTGACATGCCCTCAGACAATCAAGGTAAGCAAGCGATGATTGAAAGCCCCACAGACAATTAGCATGTCCAGCTGTAGACTGACAGCCCTTTAGCCAATCAGGAGCTCACCCGAAAACTGACAGCACTTCTGCCAATCAGAAGGTACAGCCACAGACTGAGAGTCTCTCAGCCAACCAAGAGCCCTTGCAAAGTACTAGCAGATCCTTAGCCAATGAAGATCCAGAACCACTGCATGACAGATCCTCAGACAATCAGAATATCGAGCCTCAGACCGACAGCCCATCAGCAAATCAAGAGTTCCAGCCTCAAGATCACAGCCCTCAGCCAACGAGGAGCCGCGGCCCCTGTCTGACAACCACTTAAGCCAATCGGGACCAGAAAACACTGACCGCCAGTCACTTCGGCCAAGCAGATTATTCAACTCGCTGACTGACATATTACTTAAACTAATCATGGAGTGCGGAACAGTGACTAAAAGACGACTCAGCCAATCAGAAACTCCGCTTCCAGACTGACAACCAGTGCAGTAAATCAGGGAGATCTACCTGCTGACTAAGGGTCAGCTCAGCCAATCAGAGGCACCGTTTTCAGAGTGACATCGGCCGCAGCTACAGGAGGGGTTTTGGCCATTGGCTGCAACCCACGTCAACTAACAAAGGACTCAGCTTCCAGACGAACAGCTGCCACCTCCGATCAAAGAGTTGGACGCACTAGCTTAGAGCCACGTCAGCCAATCGGAGACTCTGCTTTCAGGCTGACAAACACCACAGCCAATCAGGGAGCTCCGCCTAATGGCTAAGAGCCACAGCCAATCACAGACTCCGCTTTCTGAGTGACAATAGCCGCAGTCACCTGGGAGCTCCACATGCTCGCTCGGAGACACCTCAGCAAATCAGAGACACTACTTTCAGTGTGACAACTGCCACAGCCGATTATGGATCTCTACCTCCTGGCCAAGAGCCACCTTAGATAATGAGAGACCCCGCTTTCAAACTCATAGCTGCCGCAGCCGACCAGTGAGCTCCAAATGCTGGCTAAGAGCAACCTCAGCCAATCAGAGATTTCTCCCAGTGACGGATAGTATCAGCGCGAATCACATTGTTCACAGTTCAGACCGACAGGCGCTTCAGCCAATCAAGCAACTTAAAATATTGTCAACATATGTGTCAGTCAATCAGGGACACCACATTCAATGTGACAGACGCTGCAGCCAAACAGGGAGCTTGGCCTGCTGGCAATAGCTATCTTAGCCAATCAGAGACTCCTGTTTCTCACTATCAGATGGTCCAAACAATCATAGAGTTTTGCCGCGTGAGTCTCAGAAAGATCACCTATCAGGGAGCCCAATCTTTCACCAGGAAACATTTCAAGCAATCAGACAGTCGGAATCCGATTCCTCAAAGTCTCATGAGCCAAACATTTAGGTCCGCCTGGTGTCATCCCAATTAGCCATGTAAACAAATTTGCGCCGACGAGCAATGGTTGTGGTCCAATCAACAGTTTGATCTTCAACCCATGGCTAATGAGAAAGACAGAGATTACCTGAAGTATGACAGATGTGTTGTCAGTCCAAGCCATAACATTGTACTTGATTCACTTTCGCATCAAAGGCTAATTATCCTTTGAGTGCTTCAGTTGAACCCATCTTCAACACGCACTCGAGAAATTGATGTTCCATGCTCACCACTCGCTTCTGTAAAGAACATAAGAACATAAGAACATAAGAACAGAAGAACATAAGAACATAAGAACATGAGAACATGAGGACATAAGAACATAAGAACATAAAAACTAGGAGCAGGAGTAGACCATCAGGACCCTCGAGCCTGCTCCGCCATTCAATTAGATCATGGCTGATCTTTTGTGGACTCAGCTCCACTTTCCGGCCCGAACACCATAACCCTTAATCCCTTTATTCTTCAAAAAACTATCTATCTTTACCTTAAAAACATGTAATGAAGGAGCCGCAACTGCTTCACTGGGCAAGGAATTCCATAGATTCACAACCCTTTGGGTGAAGAAGTTCCTCCTAAACTCAGTCCTAAATCTACTTCCCCTTATTTTGAGGCTATGCCCCAGAGTTCTGCTGTCACCCGCCAGTGGAAACAACCTGCCCGCATCTATCCTATCTATTCCCTTCATAATTTTAAATGTTTCTATAAGATCCCCCCTCATCCTTCTAAATTCCAACGAGTACAGTCCCAGTCTAGTCAACCTCTCCTCATAATCCAACCCCTTCAGCTCTGGGATTAACCTAGTGAATCTCCTCTGCACACCCTCCAGCGCCAGTACGTCCTTTCTCAATTATGGAGACCAAAACTGAACACAATACTCCAGGTGTGGCCGCACTTACACCTTATACAATTGCAACATAAACACCCTAGTCTTAAACTCCATCCCTATAGCAATGAAGGACAAAATTCCATTTGCCTTCTTAATCACCTGTTGCACTTGTAAACCAACCTTCTGTGACTTATGCACTAGCACAGCCAAGTCTCTCTGAACAGCGGCATGCTTTAATATTTTATCGTTTAAATAATAATCCCGTTTGCTGTTATTCCTACCAAAATGGATAACCTCATATTTTTCAACATTGTATTCCATCTGCCAGACCCTAGCCCATTCACTTAACCTATCCAAATCCCTCTGCTGACTTCCAGTATCCTCTGCACTTTTCGCTTTACCACTCATCTTAGTGTCATCCGCAAACTTGGACACATTGCCCTTGGTCCCCAACTCCAAATCATCTATGTAAACTGTGAACAATTGTGGGCCCAACACGGATCCCTGAGGGACACCACTAGCTACTGATTGCCATCCAGAGAAACACCCATTTATCCCAACTCTTTGCTTTCTATTAATTAACCAATCCTCTATCCATGCTACTACTTTACCCTTAATGCCATGCATCTTTATCTTATGCAGCAACCTTTAGTGTGGCACCTTGTCAAAGGCTTTTGGAAATCCAGATATACCACATCCATCGGCTCCCCGTTATCTACTGCACTGGTAATGTCCTCAAAAAATTCCACTAAATTAGTTAGGCATGACCTGCCCTTTACGAACCCATGCTGCGTCTGCCCAATGGGACAATTTCTATCCAGATGCCTCGCAATTTCTTCCTTGATGATAGATTCCAGCATCTTCCCTACTACCGAGGTTAAGCTCACTGGCCTATAATTTCGTGCTCTCTCCCTACCTCCTTTTTTAAACAGTGGCGTCACGTTTGCTCATTTCCAATCCACCGGGACCACCCCAGAGTCTAGTGAATTTCGGTAAAAACATCGTTTATGTCACCATTCCTTCACTTAATCTTTAATTTAAATCAGATCCGCACATTCTCAATCTTTTCACAAATGGGAACCTTTTCTTCCCACCTCCTCCAGAATACTGATGATTCTGGACACCTCCATCTAACCTCGTCTCAAACATCCCTTCTCGAAGGAAAACATGCCGAATTTCGAAATTTCTAGAAATATCTCAAGTTCCTCATAATTGGCAACAATCTAGTAAATCCTTTCTATCCTCCATACAATACCTTAAAATTCTTCCTGAACTTCCGTGCAGGCAACACGCGCAATACTCCAGATGAAACGTTAACATGTCAACTTAACCTATTTGCTCTTGAATTCAATTCCACTATCAGAAAAGCCGATTGCATAATATTGAATTCTATATTCCCAAAATAGTCCACTACAATCAACGACTATCCTTCTGATCTTGCTAGTTTTAATGATGTACCTTTTATTTGATAATTGTTTTACATGTTCGCCTTCCTGTTGTTACCTGCCGTTGGAAGAGGGACCCAAACGAGTTAAGTTCCCAAACGGGACGACAGATTTGGTATAGGCAAAGGTGAGGAGGAATGTGCTGATTCCACTTCCTTGTTCAACATCCCCGTGTGGTTGCAACAGCGCTAACTAAAAGGTGTCCCATCCCTCGTGTCAAAATGTTGAAAACTCATTGTTTTCTGCAAGAACCACTTCAACTAGCCTTTCGTGATTCAGAAAAATAGTAAGTTTATTAGTTAGTAAAATGTGGACAATAATTTAACGCTCGACACAAATATGCAGAGATACGAATTCAATTTTAAGCTTCCAAATCAATGTTAAAATATATGTATATCGGAATCGGCCCTTTGCTTGTCCGTGAGGCAAACATGGCGGTACGTCCTGGCCACGAGGTTCGGTGATTCCAGAAGAGCTACCGGGCAGAATCGCTATCCTCCAGAGGCATTATCTTTTCACCATGCTAACTGAAAGGGCTCTCCTATTTCCATTGAATTGCGGTTTCTAATCAGTCTTGCCTGCAGCAAAGCTACGAGAGAGAGTATTTACCTCCAAACTGCATGTGTGACGAGTTAGTGAATCTTGTTTTTATGTCACTCACTAATCAACACACGAGCACAATTTTCAGGTCCAAACATGCGTGTTGACTCGTTTCCCTGTGTATTCCTGGAAAGGTAATCTTGCAGGCAGAGACTGTCTTCTTTCATCTCGGACCACTCCCACATTCTGAGATAGAATTCAACTTGAGCTGGATTTCTGAATCAATGCTGAGATATAGAACATAGAACATAGAACAGTACAAAGAACAGTACTACTCAAGTGGATAGAGCTGTGAAGAAGGCCTATGGTGTGCTAGCGTTCATTAGCAGAGGGATTGAATTTAAGAGCCGTGAGGTGATGATGCAGCTGTACAAAACCTTGGTCAGGCCACATTTGGAATACTGTGTGCAGTTCTGGTCACCTCATTTTAGGAAGGAGGTGGAAGCTTTGGAAAAGGTACAAAGGAGATTTACCAGGATGTTGCCTGGAATGGAGAGTAGGTCATACGAGGCAAGGTTGAGGGTGCTAGGCCTTTTCTCATTAGAACGGAGAAGGATGAGGGGCGACTTGATAGAGGTTTATAAGATGATCAGGGGAATAGATAGAGTAGACAGTCAGAGACTTTTTCCCCGGGTGGAACACACCATTACAAGGGGACATAAATTTAAGATAAATGGTGGAAGATATAGAGGGGATGTCAGAGGTAGGTTCTTTACCCAGAGAGTAGTGGGGGCATGGAATGCACTGCCTGTGGTAGTAGTTGAGTCGGAAAAATTAGGGTAGAATAATGGAGTGTAGGTTAACTTCTTAAGGGCAGCACTGTAGCATTGTGGATAGCACAATTGCTTCACAGCTCCAGGGTCCCAAGTTCGATTTCGACTTGGGTCACTGTCTGTGTGGAGTCTGCACATCCTCCCCGTGACTGCGTGGGTTTCCTCCGGGTACTCCGGTTTCCTCCCACAGTCCAAAGATGTGCAGGTTGGGTGGATTGGCCATGAAAGATTGTCCAAAATTCTATGATTAACCTAGGACAAAAGTTCGGCGCAACATCGTGGGCCGAAGGGCCTGTTCTGTGCTGTATTTCTCTATCTACAGCACAGAACAGGCCCTTCGGCCCTCAATGTTGTGCCGAGCCATGATCACCCTGCTCAAACCCACGTATCCACACAATACCCGTAACCCAACAACCCCCCCTTAACCTTACTTTTTATTAGGACACTACGGGCAAAGCATGGCCAATCCACCTAACCCGCACATCTTTGGACTGTGGGAGGAAACCGGAGCACCCGGAGGAAACCCACGCACACAGGGGGAGGACGTGCAGACTCCACACAGACAGTGACCCACCCGGGAATCGAACCTGGGACCCTGGAGCTGTGAAGCATTTATGCTAACCACCATGCTACCCTGCTGCCATGTTGTATGGTAACAAGTCTCCATTTTCTCCTCCATCACAGAAGATTAATCTGCAATATTTTGCAACCTTTTGTCGCCTTCTGCCTATACTTTTAGCTCTTTACCTCTCTTTATGCCTGTTCTGCTTCCCTCCATGGCCCTCACTTTCATTGTGTTGCTTTCACTCTCTCTCTCCTTTTCTCTCCTTTTTCCACTCTCATCGTTTCATCTTTCCCTGCCTATCCTTTCTCTTCACAGAAACCATTACTCAATTCTCATTTCTCTCTCTGTGCCTTTTTCCTGTCTTCTTCTTCCACAACCACCCAAATTCAAACCCCCGGCCAATTTCCTCCTCCGCCAGATTGCCCCACCACCATATTACTCTCATGATAGGTTAATCCAAAAAGGTTTTCAGACCACCCAGTTTCCCCGAGTCAGGTTTTCTCCTCGTCAAATTGCACCCCGCCCCAGTAGATTTCCCCGAACATCTCGCTAACATTTTCCTAATTTTTATTTAGGTTTTCCGCTACTCAGCCTACCTCTGCACCCAATACCCTCCACCGCTCCAACTTCCTCTCCACCTGCAACATTACCTCCCGTTAATCACACCAGCTCCCTCTCCAACACCAAATTCCGTCTGCTAAATCTGTCTGAATTACATTCTACGCCTGACCCTCAGTTCTCCTGACTACCTCGCCCCCTGAATTCCCCTAACATACCCTAAATCACTCATAAACCCACCTCCCTCAACTATTCCGTGATTTCCACCCCCCGTCTCACACCCCAAACCCGTTAACTCTAATTACAACTCCCCAACTGAACCCCTCTAACTCTCACACTCCCTAAAATGGTCCCTAATCTTCAAGAGGCACTAGAGGTGTCCGCTTCATCGCAAGGTGATACTGCGAGACTGAACACAATTCTCATGTTTCGATCGCGGGTTGAGTTGGTGCGTGGTGGTGGAGGGGTGGTGGCGTGGTTGTGAAGGGTTGGGGCGCTGGTGAGAGATGTTCCACACATGCCATGAGGAACTGTAACTCAGCCGTACCTACTTTATCGCTCAATGGCCACTGTCTTTTCTCCTCGCCTACCGACTAGGTCCAGAGCCCGCTGCTGCCCTGCAGTGTGGAGCCCGCGTCCAGCGATCCTCTCCAGACCTTTTCTTCTCCCAACGGTTGTTGGCCACCTTCTCCTCTAGGGAGGGAGGGGAAAAGTGTGAGACACAAAAGCGCGCAGTGAAAGGCAGTCTGACTCTGAAACGTCGGCTCAGAGTTAGAGCTGGAGTCTGAGCTACGGATGCTGTGATGTATCAGTGGAGTTACCTGGATGCTGTGTTTCATCAGGCAGTCATACCTCTCAGATTAAATACCTTGAATTCCGTCAGTGGTCAGGGACAGGAGGGTGTGGCTACGAGTTTAGGTAGGTAGACGTATAAAGGAGGTAGAATTTTAGGAGCCTCAGCTCGTCTTTAAAAAAAAGTGCTGCACGGTAGCACGTTGGCCTCACAACGCCAGGGTCTCAAATTCGATTTCCCGCTGGGTCACTGTCTCTGCACAGTCTACACGTTCTCCCTACGTCTGCGTGGGTTTCCTCACGATGCTCCGGTTTTCTCCCACAGTCCAAAGACATGCAGGTTTGGTGGATTGGCCATGCTAAATTGCTCTTTGTGTGCAAAATGTTAGGAGGGTTAGGAGGGGATTTTAGGATACGGGGATAGGATGGAAGTGTGAGCTTCAGTGGGTCGGTGCAGACTCGATGGGCTGCATGGTCTCCTTCTGCAATGTATGTTCTATATTCTATGCAGCAGAGGGTTGGATGTGGCGCCATGGTAGCACAGTGGGTTGCACGATTGCTTCGCAGCTCCAGGATCCCAGGTTGCTTCCTGGCTTGGGTCACTGTCTGTGCGAAGTCTGCACGTTCTCCCTGTGTCTCCATGGGTTTCCGCCGGATGCTCCGGTTTCCTCCCAGTCGAAAGATGTGCATGTTAGGTGGATTGGACATACTAAATTGCCCGTAGTGTTAAATAAATGGTTAGGTGGGGTTTATAGGTTGCGGGGATAGCGTGGAGGTGTGGGCTCTGATAGGGTGCTCTTTCCAAGGACCGGTGCAGACTCGATGGGACTCCTTTTGCACTGTATATTCTATGATGATTCTGTGATGATTCACAGACCCAGAGGCCCGGGTACGATTGCTGGCTTGGGTCACTGTCTGTGCAGAACCTGTACGTTCTCCCTGTGTGTGCGAGGGATCCCTCCGTGTGATCCGGTATGTCCAAATCCTGAAAAACGTGTTTGTTCGGTGCATTGGACATCCTGAATTCACCCTCAGTATACCTGAACAGGCGACAAGGGGATTTTTACTGTAACTTCATTGCCTACTTTTGGCAATAATGCACATACTTATTAGCTTGTGGCCCATCCCCTGGTCACCTCCCGAAGACTTCCCATCTTGGCAGTGTCCCCGATAGTCAGTCCTGCCAGCGGTCGCACTTCCACATGATGTACCTCGTCTCTCTTCCCCTTCAGCAACGGCGACTGTTTCCTAATTATTAAATCACAAGTGAAACTGGCCATTGATATCCCTTCCGGCACCGGCGGAGCATCGTGGAGGCCCGCTAATGATATGCGCATGTGGAGTAGAATGCATTGAGGCCACTGCCAAGGCATGGGAGTCTCCTGGACGCAAGGCGACGGCGACAATTTTGCACTCACGACTGAACTCCGCCCAATCACCTTTCCGTGCTTCTGGTGACAGCCGATCGGAGAATCCCACCACTGATCATTCATGTCACTGAGAAAGAGAAGGAGAGTAAGAGATGTGGAGATGGAGAAATTGCTGCTACGATAGAAATATAAATAATTAAAGAAAAATGCAGAGTGTGTGCGAGGAAGAGGCAGACAAGGAAATAGAAAACAAAGATACCGAGAGAGAGGGGCAGACAGAATTAACTATCTGTGGACAGACAGAGAACTCTGCTGCGATGTTGATCTCAGAAATGACCCTGAGGGAGAGAAAGAGAGAGAAAGAGGAGTGAGACAGGATACGGAGAAACAAAGTGGGGTATTGGATGAAATAGAAGACGAGATTGGAAAGATGTTGACAACGTTTCTAAGAGAGAGAAATAATAACAATTACTACATTTATTAATAACATTACATTTTTAATACAGTCATAATTATTAGCAGTTAATAAAACGATGGAGACAGCGTGGTGGAAGAGATAGAAAGGAGAAGCCGAAGACGTTTGAAGAGGCTAGGGTCCAACAAAAATGGAGGGACAGGGATTTGAAGAAAGACGTGGACAAACAGATCTGAAGATGGCGGTAGGTGCATAGAGATCTGCAGGAAGGGAGATGGACATTGCGTCAGAGGCTGGTCACTAAATAAACACTGGAGAACTCCATCCATTCCCAGAGTGTGTATCTGGCCCTCTAAGTTTAACATGCCAAATCCAGCTGCGTATCTTGCGCACTGTAGAAACCACACCAACAGTGATGATCAGCCTCCATTCCACCTCCCAGTTACTTTGCACGCTGCCCACCCCCTCAGTGCTCACTCCACGATTGGGGCTGTTCGTATATTCAATATTAGCAATGATAATTCCATTTATTCAGACACCTGTCCCCCTCACCCTTTCTGCACCCAGCATTGTTTCTCTCACTCCCTCTCAGTTTATCTCCCCCTCTCTGTTTGCTATCCTTCTTTCAGTTTATCTCTCCTTTCTATGCTTCTCTCACCTCATCTGCTTCCCTCCCCTCTTCTGCTTCTCTTCCCTTCCTCTGATTCCCCCTTCTTCCTCTGTTTCCTCCGCTGTCCTCTGCTTCCTTCCGCCAATGCTTCTCTCCCGCTCTTCTGCTCCTCGCCATCCACTCATTCTCTCTCACTCATTTGGTTTTCTACCCCTCCTCTGATTCCCTACCATCCTCTGCTTCTCGCCCCTTCTCCTGCTTCTCTAATCTTCCTCAGTTTCTATCCAACTGTTTCTCTCTCCCACTCTCATTTCCTCTCGCCTGCTTTATTCTACCCTTCTGGTTCATCTGCATTTCTCCTTTCATCTCATTTCCCCTGTATATGTCTCCTCTGTTTCTCTACCATTTCTGTTGTTATCCTCTCTTTAATTTTCTCCCCCTGTTTCTTTACTCCTCTTTCTTTCTCTCCCCATTGCATCTCACCCCGCTTTGTTTCTTTCCCTCTCTCCTACTTTCTATTTATTTTCCCTTTCTCTGACAGCCACCCGAACAAACTCTCCCCCTTTTGTCTATTTCCCCGCCTGCCTCTTGATCTCCCCTTCTCTGTTTTCGTCCCCTCCCTCCATTTCGCTCTGTCTCCCTATGCCTCTCTACCCTCTCTATTTATCTCCCCATTCTGGTTATATCCCTCTTACTCCACGTTTGCGTCTCTCCACTCTTCCTCTATACATTCCTCCATGTGCCTCTCTCCGTCTTAGCAACCATCTTTGCGTGTTCCTCTTTTTTTTATGTCACTGCTATCTCTCGGTCTGCATCCCTCTCTCACTCCGTCTCCAAGTCTCCCATACTCTCCCTATTTGCACCCTTCTTTGCATCTCGTACTTCCTCTTGCATCTCTCTGGAGATCCTCTTTGCATCCTTCTTTCTTATCTCCCAATCTCTTGCTCTCCCTATTTGCAATCCTCTTTTTTATCTATCCTTCTGTGTCTTTCTAACCATCTTTTCATTCTCCCTCTTTGTCTTGCGTCCTTCTTTGAAACGTTCTCTCAGGCTCTCCGTCGTTGCACAGTTATCTGCATCACTACCCCCCCCCCCACTCCTCCCCCCCCCCCCCCCGCTCTCTCTCTTTCTCTCGTCCTCTTGGCATTTATCTTTGCCTATCCTTCTCGGCCAATTTGTATAATTGCCTGTGAAGGGAGATGAATCCCCAAATTGGAATAAACTGTCCATTCCGTTTGCAGATGGTTTAAAAACGCAACTGCCTCGGGATTGTCATATTTGAAGTTCACACTTTGTGAAACCATGTGACTGGGGGGCAGGGCAGTGACTGAATTCTTGAGACCCCCATCCCAAGATTGTGTGCCCTTGGACACAACACCACCTCCAAGATGCTTTGCTATTTATCACTCCATTTCTCCCCTCCCCCATTGCTAACCCTGTGCTATTTCAGCGTCATCTGTGCTGCTTCCAGATGGTGGCGCGGCAACTCTGATTGCGGCGTGGCTGCTACAACCTTGCTATGCAGGGTGACCAGCAGCATTTCCGAAATGATCAAACCGTACCGACACTATTGAAGTAAATCATTCACTTTGAAATTTTTTATTTTAATTCAAGAAATGAATTTAGAGTACCCACGCCACTGTTTACAATTAAGGGGCAATTTAGCGTCGCCAATCCACCTATCATGCACATGTTTGGGTTGTGGGGGTGAAACCCATTCAAACAGGGGGGAAATGTGCAAACTCCACACGGAGAGTGACCCAGAGCCGGGACCGAACCTGGGACCCTCGGCTGCATGAGACAGCAGTGCTAACCACTAAGTCACCAGAAGTAAATCATTTATTCAATTATAAAGGTGGTGGAGGGGGGGCCTGAACAAAAAGTTGGTAACGGTGAAGGTGCACTTTCCATGTGCATGTCGTTCTCAAACTGTGATGAATCGAGCGGTTTTGAGAAATGAGCAGGGAACATTTTGAATTGAGATTATTGTGTTACTGATTGTATATTTATCTCTCCCGCTCACGTTCTCAATATCTCGCTTCCTATCTTCTCTCTCTTTAAATGTGTCTCAGTCCATCTATATCTATCTATCTGTTGCCTGGTATGGAGGGAAGGTCTTACGAGGAAAGGCTCAGGGAATTGAGGTTGTTTTCGTTAGAGAGGAGAAGGCTGAGAGGTGACTTAATAGAGACATATAAGATAGTCAGAGGGTTAGATAGGGTGGACAGTGAGAGTCTTTTTCCTCGGATGGTGATGACCAACACGAGGGGACATAGCTTTAAATTGAGGGGTGAGAGATATAGGACAGATGTCAGGCAGTTTCTTTACTCAGAGAGTAGTAGGGGTGTGGAACGCCCTGCCTGCAACAGTAGTAGACTCGCCAACTTTAAGGGCATTTAAGTGGTCACTGGATAATCCAACCCCTTCAGCTCTGGGATTAACCTAGTGAATCTCCTCTGCACACCCTCCAGCGCCAGTACGTCCTTTCTCAATTATGGAGACCAAAACTGAACACAATACTCCAGGTGTGGCCGCACTTACACCTTATACAATTGCAACATAAACACCCTAGTCTTAAACTCCATCCCTATAGCAATGAAGGACAAAATTCCATTTGCCTTCTTAATCACCTGTTGCACTTGTAAACCAACCTTCTGTGACTTATGCACTAGCACAGCCAAGTCTCTCTGAACAGCGGCATGCTTTAATATTTTATCGTTTAAATAATAATCCCGTTTGCTGTTATTCCTACCAAAATGGATAACCTCATATTTTTCAACATTGTATTCCATCTGCCAGACCCTAGCCCATTCACTTAACCTATCCAAATCCCTCTGCTGACTTCCAGTATCCTCTGCACTTTTCGCTTTACCACTCATCTTAGTGTCATCCGCAAACTTGGACACATTGCCCTTGGTCCCCAACTCCAAATCATCTATGTAAACTGTGAACAATTGTGGGCCCAACACGGATCCCTGAGGGACACCACTAGCTACTGATTGCCATCCAGAGAAACACCCATTTATCCCAACTCTTTGCTTTCTATTAATTAACCAATCCTCTATCCATGCTACTACTTTACCCTTAATGCCATGCATCTTTATCTTATGCAGCAACCTTTAGTGTGGCACCTTGTCAAAGGCTTTTGGAAATCCAGATATACCACATCCATCGGCTCCCCGTTATCTACTGCACTGGTAATGTCCTCAAAAAATTCCACTAAATTAGTTAGGCATGACCTGCCCTTTACGAACCCATGCTGCGTCTGCCCAATGGGACAATTTCTATCCAGATGCCTCGCAATTTCTTCCTTGATGATAGATTCCAGCATCTTCCCTACTACCGAGGTTAAGCTCACTGGCCTATAATTTCGTGCTCTCTCCCTACCTCCTTTTTTAAACAGTGGCGTCACGTTTGCTCATTTCCAATCCACCGGGACCACCCCAGAGTCTAGTGAATTTCGGTAAAAACATCGTTTATGTCACCATTCCTTCACTTAATCTTTAATTTAAATCAGATCCGCACATTCTCAATCTTTTCACAAATGGGAACCTTTTCTTCCCACCTCCTCCAGAATACTGATGATTCTGGACACCTCCATCTAACCTCGTCTCAAACATCCCTTCTCGAAGGAAACATGCCGAATTTCGAAATTTCTAGAAATATCTCAAGTTCCTCATAATTGGCAACAATCTAGTAAATCCTTTCTATCCTCCATACAATACCTTAAAATTCTTCCTGAACTTCCGTGCAGGCAACACGCGCAATACTCCAGATGAAACGTTAACATGTCAACTTAACCTATTTGCTCTTGAATTCAATTCCACTATCAGAAAAGCCGATTGCATAATATTGAATTCTATATTCCCAAAATAGTCCACTACAATCAACGACTATCCTTCTGATCTTGCTAGTTTTAATGATGTACCTTTTATTTGATAATTGTTTTACATGTTCGCCTTCCTGTTGTTACCTGCCGTTGGAAGAGGGACCCAAACGAGTTAAGTTCCCAAACGGGACGACAGATTTGGTATAGGCAAAGGTGAGGAGGAATGTGCTGATTCCACTTCCTTGTTCAACATCCCCGTGTGGTTGCAACAGCGCTAACTAAAAGGTGTCCCATCCCTCGTGTCAAAATGTTGAAAACTCATTG
This sequence comes from Scyliorhinus canicula, assembly GCF_902713615.1. NCBI lineage: Eukaryota > Metazoa > Chordata > Chondrichthyes > Carcharhiniformes > Scyliorhinidae > Scyliorhinus > Scyliorhinus canicula. The sequence goes on along the minus strand of NC_052165.1, from coordinate 89,136,032 downwards.
TTTTCTGCAAGAACCACTTCAACTAGCCTTTCGTGATTCAGAAAAATAGTAAGTTTATTAGTTAGTAAAATGTGGACAATAATTTAACGCTCGACACAAATATGCAGAGATACGAATTCAATTTTAAGCTTCCAAATCAATGTTAAAATATATGTATATCGGAATCGGCCCTTTGCTTGTCCGTGAGGCAAACATGGCGGTACGTCCTGGCCACGAGGTTCGGTGATTCCAGAAGAGCTACCGGGCAGAATCGCTATCCTCCAGAGGCATTATCTTTTCACCATGCTAACTGAAAGGGCTCTCCTATTTCCATTGAATTGCGGTTTCTAATCAGTCTTGCCTGCAGCAAAGCTACGAGAGAGAGTATTTACCTCCAAACTGCATGTGTGACGAGTTAGTGAATCTTGTTTTTATGTCACTCACTAATCAACACACGAGCACAATTTTCAGGTCCAAACATGCGTGTTGACTCGTTTCCCTGTGTATTCCTGGAAAGGTAATCTTGCAGGCAGAGACTGTCTTCTTTCATCTCGGACCACTCCCACATTCTGAGATAGAATTCAACTTGAGCTGGATTTCTGAATCAATGCTGAGATATAGAACATAGAACATAGAACAGTACAAAGAACAGTACTACTCAAGTGGATAGAGCTGTGAAGAAGGCCTATGGTGTGCTAGCGTTCATTAGCAGAGGGATTGAATTTAAGAGCCGTGAGGTGATGATGCAGCTGTACAAAACCTTGGTCAGGCCACATTTGGAATACTGTGTGCAGTTCTGGTCACCTCATTTTAGGAAGGATGTGGAAGCTTTGGAAAAGGTACAAAGGAGATTTACCAGGATGTTGCCTGGAATGGAGAGTAGGTCATACGAGGCAAGGTTGAGGGTGCTAGGCCTTTTCTCATTAGAACGGAGAAGGATGAGGGGCGACTTGATAGAGGTTTATAAGATGATCAGGGGAATAGATAGAGTAGACAGTCAGAGACTTTTTCCCCGGGTGGAACACACCATTACAAGGGGACATAAATTTAAGATAAATGGTGGAAGATATAGAGGGGATGTCAGAGGTAGGTTCTTTACCCAGAGAGTAGTGGGGGCATGGAATGCACTGCCTGTGGTAGTAGTTGAGTCGGAAAAATTAGGGTAGAATAATGGAGTGTAGGTTAACTTCTTAAGGGCAGCACTGTAGCATTGTGGATAGCACAATTGCTTCACAGCTCCAGGGTCCCAAGTTCGATTTCGACTTGGGTCACTGTCTGTGTGGAGTCTGCACATCCTCCCCGTGACTGCGTGGGTTTCCTCCGGGTACTCCGGTTTCCTCCCACAGTCCAAAGATGTGCAGGTTGGGTGGATTGGCCATGAAAGATTGTCCAAAATTCTATGATTAACCTAGGACAAACGTTTGGCACAACATTGAGGGCCGAAGGGCCTGTTCTGTGCTGTATTTCTCTATCTACAGCACAGAACAGGCCCTTCGGCCCTCAATGTTGTGCCGAGCCATGATCACCCTGCTCAAACCCACGTATCCACACAATACCCGTAACCCAACAACCCCCCCTTAACCTTACTTTTTATTAGGACACTACGGGCAAAGCATGGCCAATCCACCTAACCCGCACATCTTTGGACTGTGGGAGGAAACCGGAGCACCCGGAGGAAACCCACGCACACAGGGGGAGGACGTGCAGACTCCACACAGACAGTGACCCACCCGGGAATCGAACCTGGGACCCTGGAGCTGTGAAGCATTTATGCTAACCACCATGCTACCCTGCTGCCATGTTGTATGGTAACAAGTCTCCATTTTCTCCTCCATCACAGAAGATTAATCTGCAATATTTTGCAACCTTTTGTCGCCTTCTGCCTATACTTTTAGCTCTTTACCTCTCTTTATGCCTGTTCTGCTTCCCTCCATGGCCCTCACTTTCATTGTGTTGCTTTCACTCTCTCTCTCCTTTTCTCTCCTTTTTCCACTCTCATCGTTTCATCTTTCCCTGCCTATCCTTTCTCTTCACAGAAACCATTACTCAATTCTCATTTCTCTCTCTGTGCCTTTTTCCTGTCTTCTTCTTCCACAACCACCCAAATTCAAACCCCCGGCCAATTTCCTCCTCCGCCAGATTGCCCCACCACCATATTACTCTCATGATAGGTTAATCCAAAAAGGTTTTCAGACCACCCAGTTTCCCCGAGTCAGGTTTTCTCCTCGTCAAATTGCACCCCGCCCCAGTAGATTTCCCCGAACATCTCGCTAACATTTTCCTAATTTTTATTTAGGTTTTCCGCTACTCAGCCTACCTCTGCACCCAATACCCTCCACCGCTCCAACTTCCTCTCCACCTGCAACATTACCTCCCGTTAATCACACCAGCTCCCTCTCCAACACCAAATTCCGTCTGCTAAATCTGTCTGAATTACATTCTACGCCTGACCCTCAGTTCTCCTGACTACCTCGCCCCCTGAATTCCCCTAACATACCCTAAATCACTCATAAACCCACCTCCCTCAACTATTCCGTGATTTCCACCCCCCGTCTCACACCCCAAACCCGTTAACTCTAATTACAACTCCCCAACTGAACCCCTCTAACTCTCACACTCCCTAAAATGGTCCCTAATCTTCAAGAGGCACTAGAGGTGTCCGCTTCATCGCAAGGTGATACTGCGAGACTGAACACAATTCTCATGTTTCGATCGCGGGTTGAGTTGGTGCGTGGTGGTGGAGGGGTGGTGGCGTGGTTGTGAAGGGTTGGGGCGCTGGTGAGAGATGTTCCACACATGCCATGAGGAACTGTAACTCAGCCGTACCTACTTTATCGCTCAATGGCCACTGTCTTTTCTCCTCGCCTACCGACTAGGTCCAGAGCCCGCTGCTGCCCTGCAGTGTGGAGCCCGCGTCCAGCGATCCTCTCCAGACCTTTTCTTCTCCCAACGGTTGTTGGCCACCTTCTCCTCTAGGGAGGGAGGGGAAAAGTGTGAGACACAAAAGCGCGCAGTGAAAGGCAGTCTGACTCTGAAACGTCGGCTCAGAGTTAGAGCTGGAGTCTGAGCTACGGATGCTGTGATGTATCAGTGGAGTTACCTGGATGCTGTGTTTCATCAGGCAGTCATACCTCTCAGATTAAATACCTTGAATTCCGTCAGTGGTCAGGGACAGGAGGGTGTGGCTACGAGTTTAGGTAGGTAGACGTATAAAGGAGGTAGAATTTTAGGAGCCTCAGCTCGTCTTTAAAAAAAAAGTGCTGCACGGTAGCACGTTGGCCTCACAACGCCAGGGTCTCAAATTCGATTTCCCGCTGGGTCACTGTCTCTGCACAGTCTACACGTTCTCCCTACGTCTGCGTGGGTTTCCTCACGATGCTCCGGTTTTCTCCCACAGTCCAAAGACATGCAGGTTTGGTGGATTGGCCATGCTAAATTGCTCTTTGTGTGCAAAATGTTAGGAGGGTTAGGAGGGGATTTTAGGATACGGGGATAGGATGGAAGTGTGAGCTTCAGTGGGTCGGTGCAGACTCGATGGGCTGCATGGTCTCCTTCTGCAATGTATGTTCTATATTCTATGCAGCAGAGGGTTGGATGTGGCGCCATGGTAGCACAGTGGGTTGCACGATTGCTTCGCAGCTCCAGGATCCCAGGTTGCTTCCTGGCTTGGGTCACTGTCTGTGCGAAGTCTGCACGTTCTCCCTGTGTCTCCATGGGTTTCCGCCGGATGCTCCGGTTTCCTCCCAGTCGAAAGATGTGCATGTTAGGTGGATTGGACATACTAAATTGCCCGTAGTGTTAAATAAATGGTTAGGTGGGGTTTATAGGTTGCGGGGATAGCGTGGAGGTGTGGGCTCTGATAGGGTGCTCTTTCCAAGGACCGGTGCAGACTCGATGGGACTCCTTTTGCACTGTATATTCTATGATGATTCTGTGATGATTCACAGACCCAGAGGCCCGGGTACGATTGCTGGCTTGGGTCACTGTCTGTGCAGAACCTGTACGTTCTCCCTGTGTGTGCGAGGGATCCCTCCGTGTGATCCGGTATGTCCAAATCCTGAAAAACGTGTTTGTTCGGTGCATTGGACATCCTGAATTCACCCTCAGTATACCTGAACAGGCGACAAGGGGATTTTTACTGTAACTTCATTGCCTACTTTTGGCAATAATGCACATACTTATTAGCTTGTGGCCCATCCCCTGGTCACCTCCCGAAGACTTCCCATCTTGGCAGTGTCCCCGATAGTCAGTCCTGCCAGCGGTCGCACTTCCACATGATGTACCTCGTCTCTCTTCCCCTTCAGCAACGGCGACTGTTTCCTAATTATTAAATCACAAGTGAAACTGGCCATTGATATCCCTTCCGGCACCGGCGGAGCATCGTGGAGGCCCGCTAATGATATGCGCATGTGGAGTAGAATGCATTGAGGCCACTGCCAAGGCATGGGAGTCTTCTGGACGCAAGGCGACGGCGACAATTTTGCACTCACGACTGAACTCCGCCCAATCACCTTTCCGTGCTTCTGGTGACAGCCGATCGGAGAATCCCACCACTGATCATTCATGTCACTGAGAAGAGAAGGAGAGTAAGAGATGTGGAGATGGAGAAATTGCTGCTACGATAGAAATATAAATAATTAAAGAAAAATGCAGAGTGTGTGCGAGGAAGAGGCAGACAAGGAAATAGAAAACAAAGATACCGAGAGAGAGGGGCAGACAGAATTAACTATCTGTGGACAGACAGAGAACTCTGCTGCGATGTTGATCTCAGAAATGACCCTGAGGGAGAGAAAGAGAGAGAAAGAGGAGTGAGACAGGATACGGAGAAACAAAGTGGGGTATTGGATGAAATAGAAGACGAGATTGGAAAGATGTTGACAACGTTTCTAAGAGAGAGAAATAATAACAATTACTACATTTATTAATAACATTACATTTTTAATACAGTCATAATTATTAGCAGTTAATAAAACGATGGAGACAGCGTGGTGGAAGAGATAGAAAGGAGAAGCCGAAGACGTTTGAAGAGGCTAGGGTCCAACAAAAATGGAGGGACAGGGATTTGAAGAAAGACGTGGACAAACAGATCTGAAGATGGCGGTAGGTGCATAGAGATCTGCAGGAAGGGAGATGGACATTGCGTCAGAGGCTGGTCACTAAATAAACACTGGAGAACTCCATCCATTCCCAGAGTGTGTATCTGGCCCTCTAAGTTTAACATGCCAAATCCAGCTGCGTATCTTGCGCACTGTAGAAACCACACCAACAGTGATGATCAGCCTCCATTCCACCTCCCAGTTACTTTGCACGCTGCCCACCCCCTCAGTGCTCACTCCACGATTGGGGCTGTTCGTATATTCAATATTAGCAATGATAATTCCATTTATTCAGACACCTGTCCCCCTCACCCTTTCTGCACCCAGCATTGTTTCTCTCACTCCCTCTCAGTTTATCTCCCCCTCTCTGTTTGCTATCCTTCTTTCAGTTTATCTCTCCTTTCTATGCTTCTCTCACCTCATCTGCTTCCCTCCCCTCTTCTGCTTCTCTTCCCTTCCTCTGATTCCCCCTTCTTCCTCTGTTTCCTCCGCTGTCCTCTGCTTCCTTCCGCCAATGCTTCTCTCCCGCTCTTCTGCTCCTCGCCATCCACTCATTCTCTCTCACTCATTTGGTTTTCTACCCCTCCTCTGATTCCCTACCATCCTCTGCTTCTCGCCCCTTCTCCTGCTTCTCTAATCTTCCTCAGTTTCTATCCAACTGTTTCTCTCTCCCACTCTCATTTCCTCTCGCCTGCTTTATTCTACCCTTCTGGTTCATCTGCATTTCTCCTTTCATCTCATTTCCCCTGTATATGTCTCCTCTGTTTCTCTACCATTTCTGTTGTTATCCTCTCTTTAATTTTCTCCCCCTGTTTCTTTACTCCTCTTTCTTTCTCTCCCCATTGCATCTCACCCCGCTTTGTTTCTTTCCCTCTCTCCTACTTTCTATTTATTTTCCCTTTCTCTGACAGCCACCCGAACAAACTCTCCCCCTTTTGTCTATTTCCCCGCCTGCCTCTTGATCTCCCCTTCTCTGTTTTCGTCCCCTCCCTCCATTTCGCTCTGTCTCCCTATGCCTCTCTACCCTCTCTATTTATCTCCCCATTCTGGTTATATCCCTCTTACTCCACGTTTGCGTCTCTCCACTCTTCCTCTATACATTCCTCCATGTGCCTCTCTCCGTCTTAGCAACCATCTTTGCGTGTTCCTCTTTTTTTTATGTCACTGCTATCTCTCGGTCTGCATCCCTCTCTCACTCCGTCTCCAAGTCTCCCATACTCTCCCTATTTGCACCCTTCTTTGCATCTCGTACTTCCTCTTGCATCTCTCTGGAGATCCTCTTTGCATCCTTCTTTCTTATCTCCCAATCTCTTGCTCTCCCTATTTGCAATCCTCTTTTTTATCTATCCTTCTGTGTCTTTCTAACCATCTTTTCATTCTCCCTCTTTGTCTTGCGTCCTTCTTTGAAACGTTCTCTCAGGCTCTCCGTCGTTGCACAGTTATCTGCATCACTACCCCCCCCCCCCCCCCCCCCCCCCCCCCCCCCCCGCTCTCTCTCTTTCTCTCGTCCTCTTGGCATTTATCTTTGCCTATCCTTCTCGGCCAATTTGTATAATTGCCTGTGAAGGGAGATGAATCCCCAAATTGGAATAAACTGTCCATTCCGTTTGCAGATGGTTTAAAAACGCAACTGCCTCGGGATTGTCATATTTGAAGTTCACACTTTGTGAAACCATGTGACTGGGGGGCAGGGCAGTGACTGAATTCTTGAGACCCCCATCCCAAGATTGTGTGCCCTTGGACACAACACCACCTCCAAGATGCTTTGCTATTTATCACTCCATTTCTCCCCTCCCCCATTGCTAACCCTGTGCTATTTCAGCGTCATCTGTGCTGCTTCCAGATGGTGGCGCGGCAACTCTGATTGCGGCGTGGCTGCTACAACCTTGCTATGCAGGGTGACCAGCAGCATTTCCGAAATGATCAAACCGTACCGACACTATTGAAGTAAATCATTCACTTTGAAATTTTTTATTTTAATTCAAGAAATGAATTTAGAGTACCCACGCCACTGTTTACAATTAAGGGGCAATTTAGCGTCGCCAATCCACCTATCATGCACATGTTTGGGTTGTGGGGGTGAAACCCATTCAAACAGGGGGGAAATGTGCAAACTCCACACGGAGAGTGACCCAGAGCCGGGACCGAACCTGGGACCTCGGCTGCATGAGACAGCAGTGCTAACCACTAAGTCACCAGAAGTAAATCATTTATTCAATTATAAAGGTGGTGGAGGGGGGCCTGAACAAAAAGTTGGTAACGGTGAAGGTGCACTTTCCATGTGCATGTCGTTCTCAAACTGTGATGAATCGAGCGGTTTTGAGAAATGAGCAGGGAACATTTTGAATTGAGATTATTGTGTTACTGATTGTATATTTATCTCTCCCGCTCACGTTCTCAATATCTCGCTTCCTATCTTCTCTCTCTTTAAATGTGTCTCAGTCCATCTATATCTATCTATCTGTTGCCTGGTATGGAGGGAAGGTCTTACGAGGAAAGGCTCAGGGAATTGAGGTTGTTTTCGTTAGAGAGGAGAAGGCTGAGAGGTGACTTAATAGAGACATATAAGATAGTCAGAGGGTTAGATAGGGTGGACAGTGAGAGTCTTTTTCCTCGGATGGTGATGACCAACACGAGGGGACATAGCTTTAAATTGAGGGGTGAGAGATATAGGACAGATGTCAGGCAGTTTCTTTACTCAGAGAGTAGTAGGGGTGTGGAACGCCCTGCCTGCAACAGTAGTAGACTCGCCAACTTTAAGGGCATTTAAGTGGTCACTGGATAATCCAACCCCTTCAGCTCTGGGATTAACCTAGTGAATCTCCTCTGCACACCCTCCAGCGCCAGTACGTCCTTTCTCAATTATGGAGACCAAAACTGAACACAATACTCCAGGTGTGGCCGCACTTACACCTTATACAATTGCAACATAAACACCCTAGTCTTAAACTCCATCCCTATAGCAATGAAGGACAAAATTCCATTTGCCTTCTTAATCACCTGTTGCACTTGTAAACCAACCTTCTGTGACTTATGCACTAGCACAGCCAAGTCTCTCTGAACAGCGGCATGCTTTAATATTTTATCGTTTAAATAATAATCCCGTTTGCTGTTATTCCTACCAAAATGGATAACCTCATATTTTTCAACATTGTATTCCATCTGCCAGACCCTAGCCCATTCACTTAACCTATCCAAATCCCTCTGCTGACTTCCAGTATCCTCTGCACTTTTCGCTTTACCACTCATCTTAGTGTCATCCGCAAACTTGGACACATTGCCCTTGGTCCCCAACTCCAAATCATCTATGTAAACTGTGAACAATTGTGGGCCCAACACGGATCCCTGAGGGACACCACTAGCTACTGATTGCCATCCAGAGAAACACCCATTTATCCCAACTCTTTGCTTTCTATTAATTAACCAATCCTCTATCCATGCTACTACTTTACCCTTAATGCCATGCATCTTTATCTTATGCAGCAACCTTTAGTGTGGCACCTTGTCAAAGGCTTTTGGAAATCCAGATATACCACATCCATCGGCTCCCCGTTATCTACTGCACTGGTAATGTCCTCAAAAAATTCCACTAAATTAGTTAGGCATGACCTGCCCTTTACGAACCCATGCTGCGTCTGCCCAATGGGACAATTTCTATCCAGATGCCTCGCAATTTCTTCCTTGATGATAGATTCCAGCATCTTCCCTACTACCGAGGTTAAGCTCACTGGCCTATAATTTCGTGCTCTCTCCCTACCTCCTTTTTTAAACAGTGGCGTCACGTTTGCTCATTTCCAATCCACCGGGACCACCCCAGAGTCTAGTGAATTTCGGTAAAAACATCGTTTATGTCACCATTCCTTCACTTAATCTTTAATTTAAATCAGATCCGCACATTCTCAATCTTTTCACAAATGGGAACCTTTTCTTCCCACCTCCTCCAGAATACTGATGATTCTGGACACCTCCATCTAACCTCGTCTCAAACATCCCTTCTCGAAGGAAAACATGCCGAATTTCGAAATTTCTAGAAATATCTCAAGTTCCTCATAATTGGCAACAATCTAGTAAATCCTTTCTATCCTCCATACAATACCTTAAAATTCTTCCTGAACTTCCGTGCAGGCAACACGCGCAATACTCCAGATGAAACGTTAACATGTCAACTTAACCTATTTGCTCTTGAATTCAATTCCACTATCAGAAAGCCGATTGCATAATATTGAATTCTATATTCCCAAAATAGTCCACTACAATCAACGACTATCCTTCTGATCTTGCTAGTTTTAATGATGTACCTTTTATTTGATAATTGTTTTACATGTTCGCCTTCCTGTTGTTACCTGCCGTTGGAAGAGGGACCCAAACGAGTTAAGTTCCCAAACGGGACGACAGATTTGGTATAGGCAAAGGTGAGGAGGAATGTGCTGATTCCACTTCCTTGTTCAACATCCCCGTGTGGTTGCAACAGCGCTAACTAAAAGGTGTCCCATCCCTCGTGTCAAAATGTTGAAAACTCATTGTTTTCTGCAAGAACCACTTCAACTAGCCTTTCGTGATTCAGAAAAATAGTAAGTTTATTAGTTAGTAAAATGTGGACAATAATTTAACGCTCGACACAAATATGCAGAGATACGAATTCAATTTTAAGCTTCCAAATCAATGTTAAAATATATGTATATCGGAATCGGCCCTTTGCTTGTCCGTGAGGCAAACATGGCGGTACGTCCTGGCCACGAGGTTCGGTGATTCCAGAAGAGCTACCGGGCAGAATCGCTATCCTCCAGAGGCATTATCTTTTCACCATGCTAACTGAAAGGGCTCTCCTATTTCCATTGAATTGCGGTTTCTAATCAGTCTTGCCTGCAGCAAAGCTACGAGAGAGAGTATTTACCTCCAAACTGCATGTGTGACGAGTTAGTGAATCTTGTTTTTATGTCACTCACTAATCAACACACGAGCACAATTTTCAGGTCCAAACATGCGTGTTGACTCGTTTCCCTGTGTATTCCTGGAAAGGTAATCTTGCAGGCAGAGACTGTCTTCTTTCATCTCGGACCACTCCCACATTCTGAGATAGAATTCAACTTGAGCTGGATTTCTGAATCAATGCTGAGATATAGAACATAGAACATAGAACAGTACAAAGAACAGTACTACTCAAGTGGATAGAGCTGTGAAGAAGGCCTATGGTGTGCTAGCGTTCATTAGCAGAGGGATTGAATTTAAGAGCCGTGAGGTGATGATGCAGCTGTACAAAACCTTGGTCAGGCCACATTTGGAATACTGTGTGCAGTTCTGGTCACCTCATTTTAGGAAGGATGTGGAAGCTTTGGAAAAGGTACAAAGGAGATTTACCAGGATGTTGCCTGGAATGGAGAGTAGGTCATACGAGGCAAGGTTGAGGGTGCTAGGCCTTTTCTCATTAGAACGGAGAAGGATGAGGGGCGACTTGATAGAGGTTTATAAGATGATCAGGGGAATAGATAGAGTAGACAGTCAGAGACTTTTTCCCCGGGTGGAACACACCATTACAAGGGGACATAAATTTAAGATAAATGGTGGAAGATATAGAGGGGATGTCAGAGGTAGGTTCTTTACCCAGAGAGTAGTGGGGGCATGGAATGCACTGCCTGTGGTAGTAGTTGAGTCGGAAAAATTAGGGTAGAATAATGGAGTGTAGGTTAACTTCTTAAGGGCAGCACTGTAGCATTGTGGATAGCACAATTGCTTCACAGCTCCAGGGTCCCAAGTTCGATTTCGACTTGGGTCACTGTCTGTGTGGAGTCTGCACATCCTCCCCGTGACTGCGTGGGTTTCCTCCGGGTACTCCGGTTTCCTCCCACAGTCCAAAGATGTGCAGGTTGGGTGGATTGGCCATGAAAGATTGTCCAAAATTCTATGATTAACCTAGGACAAAAGTTCGGCGCAACATCGTGGGCCGAAGGGCCTGTTCTGTGCTGTATTTCTCTATCTACAGCACAGAACAGGCCCTTCGGCCCTCAATGTTGTGCCGAGCCATGATCACCCTGCTCAAACCCACGTATCCACACAATACCCGTAACCCAACAACCCCCCCTTAACCTTACTTTTTATTAGGACACTACGGGCAAAGCATGGCCAATCCACCTAACCCGCACATCTTTGGACTGTGGGAGGAAACCGGAGCACCCGGAGGAAACCCACGCACACAGGGGGAGGACGTGCAGACTCCACACAGACAGTGACCCACCCGGGAATCGAACCTGGGACCCTGGAGCTGTGAAGCATTTATGCTAACCACCATGCTACCCTGCTGCCATGTTGTATGGTAACAAGTCTCCATTTTCTCCTCCATCACAGAAGATTAATCTGCAATATTTTGCAACCTTTTGTCGCCTTCTGCCTATACTTTTAGCTCTTTACCTCTCTTTATGCCTGTTCTGCTTCCCTCCATGGCCCTCACTTTCATTGTGTTGCTTTCACTCTCTCTCTCCTTTTCTCTCCTTTTTCCACTCTCATCGTTTCATCTTTCCCTGCCTATCCTTTCTCTTCACAGAAACCATTACTCAATTCTCATTTCTCTCTCTGTGCCTTTTTCCTGTCTTCTTCTTCCACAACCACCCAAATTCAAACCCCCGGCCAATTTCCTCCTCCGCCAGATTGCCCCACCACCATATTACTCTCATGATAGGTTAATCCAAAAGGTTTTCAGACCACCCAGTTTCCCCGAGTCAGGTTTTCTCCTCGTCAAATTGCACCCCGCCCCAGTAGATTTCCCCGAACATCTCGCTAACATTTTCCTAATTTTTATTTAGGTTTTCCGCTACTCAGCCTACCTCTGCACCCAATACCCTCCACCGCTCCAACTTCCTCTCCACCTGCAACATTACCTCCCGTTAATCACACCAGCTCCCTCTCCAACACCAAATTCCGTCTGCTAAATCTGTCTGAATTACATTCTACGCCTGACCCTCAGTTCTCCTGACTACCTCGCCCCCTGAATTCCCCTAACATACCCTAAATCACTCATAAACCCACCTCCCTCAACTATTCCGTGATTTCCACCCCCCGTCTCACACCCCAAACCCGTTAACTCTAATTACAACTCCCCAACTGAACCCCTCTAACTCTCACACTCCCTAAAATGGTCCCTAATCTTCAAGAGGCACTAGAGGTGTCCGCTTCATCGCAAGGTGATACTGCGAGACTGAACACAATTCTCATGTTTCGATCGCGGGTTGAGTTGGTGCGTGGTGGTGGAGGGGTGGTGGCGTGGTTGTGAAGGGTTGGGGCGCTGGTGAGAGATGTTCCACACATGCCATGAGGAACTGTAACTCAGCCGTACCTACTTTATCGCTCAATGGCCACTGTCTTTTCTCCTCGCCTACCGACTAGGTCCAGAGCCCGCTGCTGCCCTGCAGTGTGGAGCCCGCGTCCAGCGATCCTCTCCAGACCTTTTCTTCTCCCAACGGTTGTTGGCCACCTTCTCCTCTAGGGAGGGAGGGGAAAAGTGTGAGACACAAAAGCGCGCAGTGAAAGGCAGTCTGACTCTGAAACGTCGGCTCAGAGTTAGAGCTGGAGTCTGAGCTACGGATGCTGTGATGTATCAGTGGAGTTACCTGGATGCTGTGTTTCATCAGGCAGTCATACCTCTCAGATTAAATACCTTGAATTCCGTCAGTGGTCAGGGACAGGAGGGTGTGGCTACGAGTTTAGGTAGGTAGACGTATAAAGGAGGTAGAATTTTAGGAGCCTCAGCTCGTCTTTAAAAAAAAAGTGCTGCACGGTAGCACGTTGGCCTCACAACGCCAGGGTCTCAAATTCGATTTCCCGCTGGGTCACTGTCTCTGCACAGTCTACACGTTCTCCCTACGTCTGCGTGGGTTTCCTCACGATGCTCCGGTTTTCTCCCACAGTCCAAAGACATGCAGGTTTGGTGGATTGGCCATGCTAAATTGCTCTTTGTGTGCAAAATGTTAGGAGGGTTAGGAGGGGATTTTAGGATACGGGGATAGGATGGAAGTGTGAGCTTCAGTGGGTCGGTGCAGACTCGATGGGCTGCATGGTCTCCTTCTGCAATGTATGTTCTATATTCTATGCAGCAGAGGGTTGGATGTGGCGCCATGGTAGCACAGTGGGTTGCACGATTGCTTCGCAGCTCCAGGATCCCAGGTTGCTTCCTGGCTTGGGTCACTGTCTGTGCGAAGTCTGCACGTTCTCCCTGTGTCTCCATGGGTTTCCGCCGGATGCTCCGGTTTCCTCCCAGTCGAAAGATGTGCATGTTAGGTGGATTGGACATACTAAATTGCCCGTAGTGTTAAATAAATGGTTAGGTGGGGTTTATAGGTTGCGGGGATAGCGTGGAGGTGTGGGCTCTGATAGGGTGCTCTTTCCAAGGACCGGTGCAGACTCGATGGGACTCCTTTTGCACTGTATATTCTATGATGATTCTGTGATGATTCACAGACCCAGAGGCCCGGGTACGATTGCTGGCTTGGGTCACTGTCTGTGCAGAACCTGTACGTTCTCCCTGTGTGTGCGAGGGATCCCTCCGTGTGATCCGGTATGTCCAAATCCTGAAAAACGTGTTTGTTCGGTGCATTGGACATCCTGAATTCACCCTCAGTATACCTGAACAGGCGACAAGGGGATTTTTACTGTAACTTCATTGCCTACTTTTGGCAATAATGCACATACTTATTAGCTTGTGGCCCATCCCCTGGTCACCTCCCGAAGACTTCCCATCTTGGCAGTGTCCCCGATAGTCAGTCCTGCCAGCGGTCGCACTTCCACATGATGTACCTCGTCTCTCTTCCCCTTCAGCAACGGCGACTGTTTCCTAATTATTAAATCACAAGTGAAACTGGCCATTGATATCCCTTCCGGCACCGGCGGAGCATCGTGGAGGCCCGCTAATGATATGCGCATGTGGAGTAGAATGCATTGAGGCCACTGCCAAGGCATGGGAGTCTTCTGGACGCAAGGCGACGGCGACAATTTTGCACTCACGACTGAACTCCGCCCAATCACCTTTCCGTGCTTCTGGTGACAGCCGATCGGAGAATCCCACCACTGATCATTCATGTCACTGAGAAAGAGAAGGAGAGTAAGAGATGTGGAGATGGAGAAATTGCTGCTACGATAGAAATATAAATAATTAAAGAAAAATGCAGAGTGTGTGCGAGGAAGAGGCAGACAAGGAAATAGAAAACAAAGATACCGAGAGAGAGGGGCAGACAGAATTAACTATCTGTGGACAGACAGAGAACTCTGCTGCGATGTTGATCTCAGAAATGACCCTGAGGGAGAGAAAGAGAGAGAAAGAGGAGTGAGACAGGATACGGAGAAACAAAGTGGGGTATTGGATGAAATAGAAGACGAGATTGGAAAGATGTTGACAACGTTTCTAAGAGAGAGAAATAATAACAATTACTACATTTATTAATAACATTACATTTTTAATACAGTCATAATTATTAGCAGTTAATAAAACGATGGAGACAGCGTGGTGGAAGAGATAGAAAGGAGAAGCCGAAGACGTTTGAAGAGGCTAGGGTCCAACAAAAATGGAGGGACAGGGATTTGAAGAAAGACGTGGACAAACAGATCTGAAGATGGCGGTAGGTGCATAGAGATCTGCAGGAAGGGAGATGGACATTGCGTCAGAGGCTGGTCACTAAATAAACACTGGAGAACTCCATCCATTCCCAGAGTGTGTATCTGGCCCTCTAAGTTTAACATGCCAAATCCAGCTGCGTATCTTGCGCACTGTAGAAACCACACCAACAGTGATGATCAGCCTCCATTCCACCTCCCAGTTACTTTGCACGCTGCCCACCCCCTCAGTGCTCACTCCACGATTGGGGCTGTTCGTATATTCAATATTAGCAATGATAATTCCATTTATTCAGACACCTGTCCCCCTCACCCTTTCTGCACCCAGCATTGTTTCTCTCACTCCCTCTCAGTTTATCTCCCCCTCTCTGTTTGCTATCCTTCTTTCAGTTTATCTCTCCTTTCTATGCTTCTCTCACCTCATCTGCTTCCCTCCCCTCTTCTGCTTCTCTTCCCTTCCTCTGATTCCCCCTTCTTCCTCTGTTTCCTCCGCTGTCCTCTGCTTCCTTCCGCCAATGCTTCTCTCCCGCTCTTCTGCTCCTCGCCATCCACTCATTCTCTCTCACTCATTTGGTTTTCTACCCCTCCTCTGATTCCCTACCATCCTCTGCTTCTCGCCCCTTCTCCTGCTTCTCTAATCTTCCTCAGTTTCTATCCAACTGTTTCTCTCTCCCACTCTCATTTCCTCTCGCCTGCTTTATTCTACCCTTCTGGTTCATCTGCATTTCTCCTTTCATCTCATTTCCCCTGTATATGTCTCCTCTGTTTCTCTACCATTTCTGTTGTTATCCTCTCTTTAATTTTCTCCCCCTGTTTCTTTACTCCTCTTTCTTTCTCTCCCCATTGCATCTCACCCCGCTTTGTTTCTTTCCCTCTCTCCTACTTTCTATTTATTTTCCCTTTCTCTGACAGCCACCCGAACAAACTCTCCCCCTTTTGTCTATTTCCCCGCCTGCCTCTTGATCTCCCCTTCTCTGTTTTCGTCCCCTCCCTCCATTTCGCTCTGTCTCCCTATGCCTCTCTACCCTCTCTATTTATCTCCCCATTCTGGTTATATCCCTCTTACTCCACGTTTGCGTCTCTCCACTCTTCCTCTATACATTCCTCCATGTGCCTCTCTCCGTCTTAGCAACCATCTTTGCGTGTTCCTCTTTTTTTTATGTCACTGCTATCTCTCGGTCTGCATCCCTCTCTCACTCCGTCTCCAAGTCTCCCATACTCTCCCTATTTGCACCCTTCTTTGCATCTCGTACTTCCTCTTGCATCTCTCTGGAGATCCTCTTTGCATCCTTCTTTCTTATCTCCCAATCTCTTGCTCTCCCTATTTGCAATCCTCTTTTTTATCTATCCTTCTGTGTCTTTCTAACCATCTTTTCATTCTCCCTCTTTGTCTTGCGTCCTTCTTTGAAACGTTCTCTCAGGCTCTCCGTCGTTGCACAGTTATCTGCATCACTACCCCCCCCCCCCCACTCCTCCCCCCCCCCCCCCGCTCTCTCTCTTTCTCTCGTCCTCTTGGCATTTATCTTTGCCTATCCTTCTCGGCCAATTTGTATAATTGCCTGTGAAGGGAGATGAATCCCCAAATTGGAATAAACTGTCCATTCCGTTTGCAGATGGTTTAAAAACGCAACTGCCTCGGGATTGTCATATTTGAAGTTCACACTTTGTGAAACCATGTGACTGGGGGGCAGGGCAGTGACTGAATTCTTGAGACCCCCATCCCAAGATTGTGTGCCCTTGGACACAACACCACCTCCAAGATGCTTTGCTATTTATCACTCCATTTCTCCCCTCCCCCATTGCTAACCCTGTGCTATTTCAGCGTCATCTGTGCTGCTTCCAGATGGTGGCGCGGCAACTCTGATTGCGGCGTGGCTGCTACAACCTTGCTATGCAGGGTGACCAGCAGCATTTCCGAAATGATCAAACCGTACCGACACTATTGAAGTAAATCATTCACTTTGAAATTTTTTATTTTAATTCAAGAAATGAATTTAGAGTACCCACGCCACTGTTTACAATTAAGGGGCAATTTAGCGTCGCCAATCCACCTATCATGCACATGTTTGGGTTGTGGGGGTGAAACCCATTCAAACAGGGGGGAAATGTGCAAACTCCACACGGAGAGTGACCCAGAGCCGGGACCGAACCTGGGACCTCGGCTGCATGAGACAGCAGTGCTAACCACTAAGTCACCAGAAGTAAATCATTTATTCAATTATAAAGGTGGTGGAGGGGGGCCTGAACAAAAAGTTGGTAACGGTGAAGGTGCACTTTCCATGTGCATGTCGTTCTCAAACTGTGATGAATCGAGCGGTTTTGAGAAATGAGCAGGGAACATTTTGAATTGAGATTATTGTGTTACTGATTGTATATTTATCTCTCCCGCTCACGTTCTCAATATCTCGCTTCCTATCTTCTCTCTCTTTAAATGTGTCTCAGTCCATCTATATCTATCTATCTGTTGCCTGGTATGGAGGGAAGGTCTTACGAGGAAAGGCTCAGGGAATTGAGGTTGTTTTCGTTAGAGAGGAGAAGGCTGAGAGGTGACTTAATAGAGACATATAAGATAGTCAGAGGGTTAGATAGGGTGGACAGTGAGAGTCTTTTTCCTCGGATGGTGATGACCAACACGAGGGGACATAGCTTTAAATTGAGGGGTGAGAGATATAGGACAGATGTCAGGCAGTTTCTTTACTCAGAGAGTAGTAGGGGTGTGGAACGCCCTGCCTGCAACAGTAGTAGACTCGCCAACTTTAAGGGCATTTAAGTGGTCACTGGATAGACATATGGATGAAAATGGAATAGTGTAGGTCAGATAGGCTTCAGATGGTTTCACAGGTCGGTGCAACATCGAGGGCCGAAGGGCCCGTACTGCGCTGTAGTGTTCTATGTTCTATGTTCTATGTATCTATGTATGCATCTATCAATCTATCAATATCTAACTATCTGCCCATGTATCTATGTATCTATCTGTCCATGTATCTATGTATGTATCTATCTATCTATTTATGGCGGAACAGTTCAGGAACAGTGGAGAACTTTCCAAGCGATTTTTACAGTGCTGAGCAAAGGTTTATGCCAACAAAAAGGAAGGACGGTAGAAAGAGGGAAAATCGACCGTGGATTTATAAGGAAATAAGGGAGACTATCAAATTGAAGGAAAAAGCATACAAAGTGGCAAAGATTGGTGGGAGACTAGAGGGCAGGGAAATCTTTAGGGGGCAACAGAAAGCTACTAACAAAGCTATAAAGAAGAGGAAGATAGAGTATGAGAGTAAACTTGCTCAGAATATAAAAACAGACAGTAAAAGCTTTTACAAATATATAAAACAAAACAGAGTGGCTAAGGTAAATATTGGTCCTTTAGAGAATGAGAAGGGAGTT
Organism: Scyliorhinus canicula; assembly: GCF_902713615.1. NCBI lineage: Eukaryota > Metazoa > Chordata > Chondrichthyes > Carcharhiniformes > Scyliorhinidae > Scyliorhinus > Scyliorhinus canicula. The sequence goes on along the minus strand of NC_052165.1, from coordinate 89,117,973 downwards.
TTAATAACGTGAGATGAAGAAATGGCTGAGGAACTGAACAGGTTTTTTGGGTCGGTCTTCACAGTGGAAGACACAAATACCATGCTAGTGACTGATAGAAATGAGGCTATGACAGGCGAGGACCTTGAGAGGATTGTTATCACTAAGGAGGTAGTGATGAGCATGCTAATGGGACTAAAGGTAGACAAGTCGCCAGGCCCTGATGGAATGCATCCCAGAGTGCTAAAAGAGATGGCTCGGGAAATTGCACATGCACTAGTGATGATTTACTAAAATTCACTAAACTCTGGGGTGGTCCCGGTGGATTGGAAATGAGCAAACGTGACACCACTGTTTAAAAAAGGAGGTAGGGAGAGAGCACGAAATTATAGGCCAGTGAGCATAACTTCGGTAGTAGGGAAGGTGCTGGAATCTATCATCAAGGAAGAAATTGCGAGGCATCTGGATAGAAATTGTCGCATTGGGCAGACGCAGCATGGGTTCATAAAGGGCAGGTCGTGCCTAACTAATTTAGTGGAATGTTTTGAGGACATTACCAGTGCAGTAGATAACGGGGAGCCAATGGATGTGGAATATCTGGATTTCCAGAAAGCCTTTGACAAGGTGCCACACAAAACGTTCCTGCATAAGATAAAGATGCATGGCATTAAGGGTGAAATAGTAGCATGGATAGAGGATTGGTTAATTAATAGAAAGCAAAGAGTGGGGATTAATGAGTGTTTCTCTGGTTGGCAATCAGTAGCTAGTGGTGACCCTCAGGGATGATTTGGAGTTGGGGACCAAGGGCAATGTGCCCAAGTTTGCAGATGCTACTAAAATGAGTGGCAAAGCGAAAAGTACAGAGGATACTGTTGGTCTGCAGAGGGATTTGGATTGGTTAAATGGGCTAGGGTCTGGCAGATGGAATACAATGTTGACAAATGTGAGGTTATCCATTTTGGTAGGAATAACAGCAAACGTGATTATTATTTAAACGATAAAATGTTAAAGCATGCTTCTGTGCAGAGAGACCTGGGTGTGCTGGTGCATGAGTCACAGAAGTTTGGTTTACAGGTGCAACAGGTGATTAAGAAGGCAAATCGAATTTTGTCCTTCATTGCTAGAGGGATGGAGTTTCGGACTAGGGAGGTTATGTTGCAATTGTATAAGGTTTTATTGAGGCCACACCCGGAGTATTGTGTTCAGTTTTGGTCTACTTACTTGAGAAAGGACGGACTGGCACTGGAGGGTGTGCAGAAGAGATTCACTAGGTTAATCCCAGAACAGACGGGGTTGGATTACGAGGAGAGGTTGAGTAGACTGGGACTGTACTCGTTGGAATTTAGAAGGATGAGGGGGGATCTTATAGAAACATTTAAAATTATGAAGGGAATAGAGAGGATAGATGCGGGCAGATTGTCTTCACTGGCAGGTGAAAGCAGGACTAGGAGACATAGCCTCAAAATAAGGGGAAGTAGATTTAGGGCTGAGTTTAGGAGGAACGTCTTCACCCAAAGGGTTGTGAATCTATGGAATTCCTAACACAGTGAAGCAGTTAAGGCTCCTTCATTAAATGTTTGTAAGGTAAAGATAAATAGTTTTTTGAAGAATAATGGGATTAAGGGTTAAGGTGTTCGGGCCAGAAAGTGGAGCTGAGTCCACAGAAGACCAGCCATGACCTCATTGAATGGCGGAGCAGGCTCGAGGGGCCAGATGGCCTACTCCTGCTCCTAGTTCTTATGTTCTTATATCTATATATCTGTCCATGTATTTATGTATGTATCAATCTATCTATATCTATCCATGCATCTATGTACGTATCTATCTATCTGTCCGTGTATCTATCGATCTAACTCCATCTCTATCTATCTATCTATATCTATCCGTCCATGCATCTATCTATCTATATCTATCTATCTATCTCTATCTATCTATCTATCTATCTACCTATCTATCTATCTATCTATCTATCTATCTATCTATCTATCTATCTATCTATCTATCTATCTATCTATCTATCTATCTATCTATCTATCTATCTATCTATCTATCTATCTATCTATCTATCTATCTATCTATCTATCTATCTATCTATCTATCTATCTATCTATCTATCTATCTATCTATCTATCTATCTATCTATCTATCTATCTATCTATCTATCTATCTATCTATCTATCTATCTATCTATCTATCTATCTATCTATCTATCTATCTATCTATCTGTCTGTCTATCTATCTGTCTGTCTGTCTGTCTCTCTCTCTCTCTCTCTCTCTCTCTCTCTCTATCTATATCTATCTATATCTATCTCTATCTATATCTATCTTTCCGTGCATCTGTCTCTCACTGCATTTTCTGTCTCTCTCTGTCTCTCTCTATCTCTCTATGCATCTATTTCACTGTCCATCAATTTATCCAGGTACCTACCTATTAACCTATTTATATATATTTTGCTGTCAAAATCTATCTATCTCGCTAAATATCTATCTATCTGTAGATCTATCTATAAATCTATCTCTATATCTATCGATATATCAATCTATCCATCTATCTATATCTATCAATCTATCTGTCGATCTATCTATATGATTATGTATCTGTCTATATAACTATCTATCTCTATATTTATCTACTTATCTATCGGTCCATGTACCGATCTGTATATCTATAGGTATCTAGCTATCGATATCAATCAATATACCTATCCATCTATGTATCTATTTATCCATCTATCTATCTATCTCTCGCTCTATCTGTCCATGTATTTATGTGTATACCTATCTACATATATCTACGTATCTTTACCTATCTTTCTATCAATCTATCTATCCATCTATGTATCCATCAATCTATCCAGCTACATATCTATACACCTATATATATATATTTAGCTATCAAAATCTATCCCTCTATCTATCTATCAGTCTATCTATATATCTGATGATCTGATTATCTATCTATCTAACTCTCTGTTTATCTATTAATCTACCTATCTATCTATCCATGTGTCTATCTATATACCTAGCGAAATACATCTAGCTATCGATTTCAATCAATGCATCTATCTATGCATCTAACTATCCTTCTGTCTATGCGGGCATCTATCTCTGTAGCAATATGTAGCTATCTATGTATTTATCTATCTATCTGTCCATGTATCTATGTATTTACATATCTGCATATATCAAGCTATCTATATCTATCTATCTAACTATGTATCCATCAATCAACCCAGAGACCTATCTGCACACGTATCTATATATATTTAGCTATGAAAACATGTCTATCTCTCTCTCTCTCTATCTCTCTCTGTCTCTCTATCACACACTCTCTCTCTCTCTATCAATCTCTCTATCTAACTCTCCACATATCTTTATCTGCCTATCTCTCTATCTATCTCTCCATCTATCTCTCTATCTATCCATCTACCTCTCTATCTATCTATCTGTCGATCCATCTATTTATCGATCCATCTATCGGTATATTTAACTGTCTTTCGATCCATCTATCAATATAGTGATCTATCTTTCTATCCACCCTCCTATCTATCTCTCTATCTGTCTAACTATTAATGTATCTATGTACATACCTACGTTTATATATATATATCTAATCTAACTATTTATCTATCTCTCGGTCTATCTATCTATCTATCTGGCCATGTATATACGTATATACCTACCTACATATATCAAGCTATCTAATTCTATCTATCTATCTATCTATCTATCTCTGTCTATCTGTCTGTCTATATGTCTATCCGTCTGTCCACCTATATATCTGATTCACTATCTAACTATTTATATAACTATCTGTATCTATCTATCTATCTATCTATCTATCTATCTATCTATCTATCTATCTATCTATCTATCTATCTATCTATCTATCTATCTATCTATCTATCTATCTATCTATCTATCTATCTATCTATCTATCTATCGATCTATCGATCTATCGATCTATCTATCTATCTATCTATCTATCTATCTATCTATCTATCTATCTATCTATCTATCTATCTATCTATCTATCTATCTATCTATCTATCTATCTACCTATCTATATATCTATCTATCCATTTATCTATCTATCTATCTATATGGCCATGTATCTATGTATATACCTGAGTTGATATGCATAGATATCTTTATCTAGCTATATATCTATCTCTCAATCTATCTATCTATTTTTTCTATCTATCTATCTGTCCATGTTTCTATCTATATACCTACGTTGATATGTATAGCTATCTATATCTAGCTATCTCTCTCGATCTATCTATCTATCTGTCCATGTATCTATGTATATACCTAATAAAATACATCTGTACATGTACATGGGCATCGAAGTCTCTCTGCTCATCCACACCACAAAGAATCCTACCATTAGCCCAGTACTCTTTATTCCTGTTGCTCCTTCCAAAATGTGTCACCTACTTTACTGCGTTAAACCACATTTGCAACCTCTCAGCCCAGCTCTGCAACTTATCTATGTCCCTGTGTAACCTGCAACATTTTTCCGCACTGTCCCCAACTCCACCGATTTTAGTGTCATCGGTAAGTTTTCTCACCCATCCTTCTACACCCTCCTCCAGGCTATTTATAAAAATGACAAACAGCAGTGGCCCCAAAACAGATCCTTGTTGCACACCACTAGTAACTGCACTCCAGGCTGAATATTTCCCATCATGTGTTATCTTACAGCTAGCCAATTTCTGATCCAAACTGCTAAATCACCCTGAATCCCATGCTTCCGTACTTCCTGCAATAGCCTACCTTGGGGAACCTTATCAAACGCTTTACTGAAATCCATATCCTTATGAAGCTCAAGTCCTTACAGTCTAGTTGCCTGTATCGCAGTATTTTCCTCGACAACATTGTCTTTTTCCTGTGTGAATACTGAAGAAAAATATTCATTTAGCAATTCTCCTATCTCCCCGGACTCCACGCACAACCTCCCACTACTGTTCTTGACTGGCCCTACACTTACCCTAATCATTCTTTTATTCCTGACATACCTAGAGATATCTTTAGGGTTAGCCTTGATCCTACCTGCCAAATAACTCTCATGTCCCCTCCTTGCTCTTAGCTCTCTCTTTAGGTCCTTCCTAGCTAACATGTGACTCTCGAGCCCCCAAACTGAACTTTCCGGTCTCATTTTTACATAAGCCCCCTATTTCTTCGTGCCAAGTGATTCAACTACTTTAGCAAACCACGGATTCCTCGCTGGACCACTTCCTCCCTGCCTAACAGGTGCATACTTATCTAGGACATGCAGTAGCTGTTCCTTGAACAAGCTCCACATTTCACTTATGCTCATCCCCTGCAGTATCCTTCCCCATCCTATTGCATCCTGAGTCTTGCCTGATTGCATCATAATTGTCTTTCTCCCAGCTATAACTGTGGCCCTGTGGTATATACCTATCCCTTTCCATCGCTAAACTAAACGTAACTGAATTCTGGTCACTGTCACCAAAGTGCTAATCTACCTCCAAATCTAACACCTGTCCTCCTGGTTCATTAGCCATTGCCAAATGCAATGTGGCCTCGCCTCTTATTGGCCTATTTACATACTATCTCAGGAAACCCTCCTGCACACATTGGACAAAAACGGACTGATCTAAAGTACTCGAACTATAGCGTTTCTAGTCAATATTTTGAAAGTTAAAGTCCCCTATAAAACTACCCAGTTACTTTCGCTCCTACCCAGAATCATCTTTGCAATTTCTTCCTTTACATCTCAGGAACTTTTTGGAGGCCAAAAGAAAACTCCCAACTGGGTGACGGCTCCTTTTCTGTTTCTAACCTCAGCCGATACTACCTCCGTAGACGAGTCCTCATCAAACGTCCTTTCTGCGACCGGAATACAGTCCTTGACTAACAATGCTACTCCTACCCCTCTTTTCCCACCTTTCGTGAGCTTACTGAAATATCTAAAAACCCGGAACCTGCAAGAACCATTCCTGTCCCTGCTCTAGCCATGTCTTCGAAATGGCCACAACGTCGAAGTCCCAGGTAGCAACCCATGCTGCAAGTTCACCCTCCATATTCTGGATGTTCCTGGTGCTGAAGTAGACACACTCTAAACCACCTTCCTGCCTGCCGATACACACCTACAACATTGAAACCTTACTCATGACCTCACTACTCTCAATCTCCGTATACTAGATCTACAATTCAGATTACAACCCCCTGCTGAATTAGTTTACACCCTCCCGAAGAGCATTAGCAATTCGCACCCCCGCCCCAGGATATTGGTACCCCTCCCTCTGGACCAGGTGTAGACCATCCCATTTGCAGAAGTGCCACCTACCCTAGAATAAGCCCCACTTATACAGGTATCTAAGACCGTGCCTCCTGCACTATCCCGATAGCCACGTGTTGAACTGTTCCCTCTCCCTATTCCTCATCTCGCTAGCACGTGGCATGGATACCAACCCAGAGATAATAACTCTGTTAGTTCTTGCTCTAAGTTTCCACCCTAGCTCCCTTAATTCCTGCCTTACATCCCTATCCATTTTCCTACCTATGTCCTTGGTGCAGATGTGCACCAGGACTTGTAGCTGCTCCCCCTCCCCATTTGATCGTTTGATAAGGTTTCCCATGGCAGAATGATGGAAAAAGTGAAGTCGTATGGGGTTCAGGGTGTACTAGCTAGATGGATAAAGAACTGGCTGGGCAAAAGGAGACAGAGAGTAGTGGTGGAAGGGAGTGTCTCAAAATGGAGAAGGGTGACTAGTGGTGTTCCACAGGGATTCGTGTTCGGACCACTGTTGTTTGTGCTCTACATAAATCATCTGGAGGAAGGTACAGATGGTCTGATTAGCAAGTTTGCAGATGATACTAAGATTGGTGGAGTTGCAGATACCGAGGAGGACTATCAGAGAATAGAACAAAATATAGACAGAGTGGAGAGTTGGGCAGAGAAATGGCAGATGGAGTTCAATCCAGGCAAATGCGAGGTGATGCATTTTGGAAGATCAAATTCAAATTCTCTGGTCTCATATGGTCAATTGAAGGTTCTTGGGTAAAATTGATGTACAGAGGGATCTGGGAGTTCAGGTCCATTGCACCCTGAAGGTGGCAACGCAGGTTGATAGAGTGGTCGAGAAGGCATACAGCATGCTTGCCTGCATCGGACGGGGTATTGAGTACAAGACCTGGCTGGTCATGTTGCAGTTGTACGGGACTTTGGTTCGGCCACATTTGGAATAGTGCGTACAGTTCTGGACGCCACATTACCAGAAGGATGTGGATGCTTTGGAGAGGGTGCAGAGGAGGTTCACCAGGATGTTGCCTGGTATGGAGGGTGCTAGCTATGAAGAAAGATTGAGTAGATTACGATTGTTTTCGTTGGAAAGACGGAGTTTGAGGGGGGACCTGATTGAGGTCTACAAAATTATGAGAGGTATGGGCAGGGTGGATAGCAACAAGCTTTTCCCAAGAGTGGGCGTGTCAGTTACAAGGGGTCATGATTTCAAGGTGAGAGGGGTAAAGTTTAAGGGGGATGTGCGTGGATCTGGATCGGCGGAGGCTGAGAGGGCCAAAGGGCGTGTTCCTGTGCTGTAATTTTCTTTGTTCTTTGTTCTTTGTTATGGATCCCGAAAACATGATCTAAGACATCACGGCACCTGGCACCTTGGAGGCAGCACACCAACCGCGAGTCTCTCTCATTCCAACAGAATCTCCTATCTATCCCCCTAACTATGGAGTCTCCAATGACTAATGCTTAACTGCACTCCCCCGTTGGCCGTTCTGGGTGAGTGTGCTTAACACTCACTTGGCTCTGCTTCTCGTTCTAAGCTCTTGAGTCGCCAGGTGCCGTAAAGACACCGCTGCAGGTTTCAAGGTCAAGTTCAAAGCAATGCAGCTGTACACCAATTCGTAAGTCAAAAACCGCTAGAGTTTATTATAACACAATTATAATAACACTCATGCACACGCTAAAGATTAAACCTACTTCTATCACTAAACAACTAATACTTAGCTAAGAAGGAACTGCGAGGTCCGGGATCAAGGCCTTCGTTCTGTTCTGGTCTGCAGGCTTCGAATCGCTATCAGTTGGCAAGGGTGTCAGTAATGCCGGTTTCAGGTAGCGGTCGTCGTTTAGGCACTTACGTTTTGGTGGCTGCTGCTCAACGGCTGATTTAGAAGACAGGGGTCTGGAGGCTGGAGCCGGAGGCTTGAGACAGAACCATGTGTGGGACCTCTCTTTTATAGGTCCCAGGGGGTCTGCGCCCCTTTGGGCGGACTTCCTTACCTGCTGGGGATCGATTGGGCCTCTTCCCAATCGATATGTTTTGAACCCCCCCCCCCCCCCCAATCCTAGGGCGGTTTCTTGATTGCTGGGTCGGGTCTTAGGACGTATTGTCCTGGGCTTCTCTGGCGCCACTGGGTCTGGCCTAATATTGAATGTATCGATTGATACTTAATTTGTGTCCATTGTATCAGGGACTTGCCCGATATCACCTCATTACAGTAGTATGCTAACGGCTTCTCATTCACAGCGCTGCCTGGTCTCTGCAGCCGTCAGAAACTGGTTTCTGCAGTTGTCCCAATACTTAATTGCTCTGCAAGCTGTTTGCTCTTTAACATGTCCGTTTTCCCTGCAATCTTTGCAAAGTAATGGAAAGGGTACTGAGGGATAGGATTTCTGAGCATCTGGAAAGGCATTGCTTGATTAGGGATAGTCAGCAAGGATTTGTGAGGGGTAGGTCTTGCCTTACAAGTCTTATTGAATTCTTTGAGGAGGTCACCAAGCATGTGGATGAAGGTAAAGCAGTGGATGTAGTGTACATGGATTTTAGTAAGGCATTTGATAAGGTTCCCCATGGTAGGCTTATGCAGAAAGTAAGGAGGCATGGGATAGTGGGAAATTTGGCCAGTTGGATAACAAACTGGCTAACCGATAGAAGACAGAGAGTGGTGGTGGATGGCAAATATTCAGCCTGGAGCCCAGTTATCAGTGGCGTACCGCAGGGATCATTTCTGGGTCCTCCGCTGTATGTTATTTTCATTAACGACTTGGATGAGGGAGTTGAAGGGTGGGTCAGTAAATTTGCAGATAATACGAAGATTGGTGGAGTTGTGGATAGTGAGGAGGGCTGATAGAATGCAGAGCTGGGCTGAGAAGTGGCAGATGGAGTTTAACCCTGACAAGTGTGAGGTTGTCCATTTTGGAAGGACAAATATGAATGCGGAATATAGGGTTAACGGTAGGGTTCTTGGCAATGTGGAGGAGCAGACAGATCTTGGGGTCTATGTTCATAAATCTTTGAAAGTTGCCACTCAAGTGGATAGAGCTGTGAAGAAGGCCTATGGTTTGCTAACGTTCATTAGCAGAGGGATTGAATTTAAGAGCCGTGAGGTGATGATGCAGCTGTACAAAACCTTCGTCAGGCCACATTTGGAGTACTGTGTGCAGTTCTGGTCACCTCATTTTAGGAAGGATGTGGAAGCTTTGGAAAATGTTCAAAGGAGATTTACCAGGATGTAGCCTGGAATGGAGAGTAGGTCATACGAGGAAAGGTTGAGGGTGCTAGGCCTTTTCTCATTAGAACGGAGAAGGATGAGGGGCGAATTGATAGAGGTTTATAAGATGATTAGGGAAATAGATAGAGTAGACAGTCAGAGACATTTTCCCCGGGTGGAACACACCATTACAAGGGGACATAAATTTAAGATAAATGGTGGAAGATATAGAGGGGCTGTCAGAGGTAGGTTCTTTACCCAGAGCGTAGTGGGGGCATGGAATCCACTGCCTGTGGAAGTAGTTTAGTCGGAAACGTTAGGGACCTTCAAGCGGCTATTGGATAGGTACATGGATTAGGGTAGAATAATGGAGTGTAGGTTAACTTCTTAAGGGCAGCACGATAGCATTGTGGATAGCACAATTGCTTCACAGCTCCAGGGTCCCAAGTTCGATTTCGACTTGTGTCACTGTCTGTGTGGAGTCTGCACATCCTCCCCGTGACTGCGTGGGTTTCCTCCAGGTACTCCGCTTTCCTCCCACAGTCCAAAGATGTGCAGGTTGGGTGGATTGGCCATAATAAATTGTCCAAAATTCTATGATTAACCTAGGACAAAATTTCGGCGCAACATCGTGGGCTGAAGGGCCTGTTCTGTGCTGTATTTCTCTATCTATCTATCCTATAAAATCCTAAAGTCTTATTCATACCACAGTATCTTTACATCTCGCTTTCTGACTCGGCAGTCGATACAGAACATTATGATACATCCATAATCATTTTTATTTACAGATCGCATTAAATTAAATCTTTTATTATACATCAAGGGGTTGGGGGGATTGGTGGAATCCGAAAATAGTGGATATAACTCTGTAAATGGTTGAGGGCAAGAGGGGGAGGCTCTCCTTTTCCATTTCCTCATCCTGAGGGTCTGCACTATGATGCAGAGAACTGCAAACACCAAAAGTGATTAAATGATATATGAAAGCGAGTACCAGGTCATGAATTTTGTGCACCAGATCTGAACCTCGCTGTTCATCACTGGGCTTTTAGAAGTCGGTGTGTGGGAATCATTAACGGCGGGGGTCATGGGGGAAACATGGTTTGCGTCGACGTGTAAAAATACAACAACAGTAACTAAAAATATGTAGGCTTCCACCGTGGTCTTTCTTCTCATCCTTCTCTTCCTTCTGTATGGCTGATCTTGCTGTGATCCCTCCTTCGACTGTTCGAAAGCTATGGGATCAAGCACAGTATCTGTCAATATATAGTTTAATATCTGTAATGCTAGTGTATCTGTCCTCTCATTCCAATTGTCCCTTAAATGAATGGCAAAGTCACACCCTGTGACTCCCCTCATTTTTTTTTTCAAAAGCGAATTTAGGACCAGACATACACCTAACAACTTTTCCACAGCGAGCCGTCTCGCAGGCTTTGTGATTTACCATCCGAATGTTCCTGGATGTAAATAGTACATGGGATGGCTGCCGAAGGGCTACCTTAAAGAAAAATGAAACCAGAATTTGGAACGAAAAGGTCGAATGAGTTGCGTATGGGCCGCTACGGGTAAGATTTGAATGGGATCCCCGGGTAGGGCGTGCTGTGCCGTACCCGAGCTTAGCTGACCAAAGGGGGTTCTCAGACAGGGCGGGTCAATGCCGCCTCTCCACTGCCTGAGCAACCTGAAATGAATGGGCAAGAATGTATTCGTCGTGGAATTACAGCCTCTATTCACAGAATAGAGGGGCGCCTGAAAAATAAGGGAGGAGCCAAGATGCTCCAACATCTACAAACAGAAGACAAGTCGTGAACATTGTCGGTTCAGCAGAGGACATTTCAATTGAGTGAAGTTCTCAGAAATATCTGCGGATAAACTAATGTGCAGGTGAGGTGGTCACAAGCTTTTCAGCTGAAAAGGGAGTGGCCAATCTCCAAACAAACATTTAACCAACAAACAAACAAAACATTCGTGCAGGTTCCATCAGAAAGGACATCGCTTCCCTCAAGCGGTTCCTCTTTTACATCATCTGGACACCTCACTTCTCCTCTTTCTCTGCGAACAGGGTCGCAAAGGGGTTGCCGTGTCGGGAGTCAGACATCAAGTCTTCCTCTTCTCCCGGTTCCCATACCCTCGTATGGATCAGGCATGCAATCTGTGCATTATGTAACCGGGGGTCACTCTCGTCGTTGCGGACAAGTCGCCAAGAATTGTCCCTGTGCCAAATCGTATGGTCTAAAATTGACGGAGCATTGTCGGGGTCGTCAGTGTTGGGTGGTGGGTGTGGGTTTGGAGATTTAATGTAGGTGGCCTCCATGGGGTCTCTGGAGTCGGGGTCGTAGTCGCTGAAGTGGGGGCTGTAGGGTGGAGTGCTGTGGCTGTCCTCATTGTCACAGTCACTGTCACTTTCTCTGTTGTGGCAGCTTGTTGGCGTTCAGGGGGGTGGTCTGGAGTCAGTGGGCGGAGTCGAGGGCGATTCCGATGAGGAACTGGTCTGTGAGGGGGAGGGTGGAAATGTGTCTCTTGTGGGCGGAGCGAGATGTTCTGCAGCGTCCAGTAGGACATGGTGTGTGTGATTTGACTGTGTTCCATAAGCCTTCAGTTGGTTAATATAAAACCACGCAGTCTTACCGTTGGGGTATTTTATCCTATAAACTGAGGGGCTGATTTTGTCCGAAATTGAATACGGGCCGGAAAATTTAGGAGCCAAAAACGTGCTGGGGTTGTAAACAGATAGCATAATCTGTTGCCCAACCTGAAATTCGGTGGGGTGTACATTCTTGTTAAAACAGGCCGTGCTCTGTTTTCGTCGTTTGCCCAATGTTACTGCGGCTGCTAACTGTGCAGACCTCACAGTTTCAACTAAATCTTTGACTGCTTTCTCATGTGTGCGGGCCGTCACTTCGGGGCTGGTCATGTCCAGTCCTAAAAAGAATTATATCCCTTTCATAGGGCGTCCGGTCATGAGTGTGTGTGGGGTGAAACCTGTAGATGATGAGACTGTATTGCGGATGAACATTAGTGCGAATGGGAGCACTGAATCCCAATCGAATTGTTCTCTTGTACCATCTTCCGAAGGGTCGATTTTAGGGTCCGATTCATGCGTTCTACTATCCCGCTTGACTGGGGGTGATACGCAATGTGGAAATTCTGTTTTATGCCGAATATGGTCAGGACGTTCTTCATGACCCTGTCCTGTAAAGTGAGATCCCTGATCTGCCTCTACACTTCTGGGGGGACCCCATCTCGTGAAGATGTGGTGGGTCAGGATCTTTGCAGCTGTCTTAGCTGTGTTGGTTCGTGAAGGGAAGGCATATACCCATTTGGTAAAGGTATCTACAACCACCGGAACATATTTATAGCCATTCCTGCAAGGGTGCAATGGTCCTATAAAATCGATCTGGAGGTTTGTCCAGGGGCCATTAAAGGGGCGAGTGTGGCTGAGTTGTGCCATCTTTGAGTACCTCTCCGGGTTATTCTGTGCGCAAATTAGACAATTCTCTATGTAGTGTGTTACACCTTTTCGTAAGTTGGGCCACCAACAGAGTTGTCTAAGGTGTCTTGTGGTCGGGTCTATCCCTCGGTGTCCATGACTGTCATGGAATAAGGCAATCATTTGATTCCTATCTTGTTCAGGAACCACATACAGTTTGTCTTTAATGATCACACCCTCATGTGTGGTCAAAGCGTGTTTGAATCTATCATATTGTGCTACAAAGTTTCCTTTAAAAATCTCCCGGAGATTTCCGTCCTGTTTCTGTGCCTGTGTTAAATATTTGATGTCTGTCTGTTAGACCTAAACTGCACTCACAGGGGCGCTAGCTGGTGCGTTCGCTGGGGTGTCCAAAAGTGACCTCGGCTGGAACCTGATTTTGCCAGTGCGTAGGCTTTTACATTTCCAGGGGGGGATGACCTATGGTGACTCCTAACTTTAACTATGCCATACGTCCTACCCTTTGCCTTCTCTAGGATATGGCAGAGTAATGGGGCTGATGGAAGGGGCTTCCCGTCTGCGGAGACAAAACCTCTTGTCCTCCACAGGGGTAGAAAATCGGTCAGCCTGTTACAAACATATAAGCTGCCCGAATATATGTCTGCTGGGCGGGGAAACGAATCTGGGTGGTCCACTATATATGCAATGGCCGCGAGCTCTGCTGCCTGCGCGCCTAAGTGACCTGGTAATTTTAAACAAATTTCCTCTAGTGCACGACCCTGCGCATCCTCCACATAGATCCCGCATCCAGTGATGCGTTCTCCATCTAAAACTGTGGATGAACCGTCCACATATAACTTCAATTGTGCACACGTGTCTGTGTGCTGGGGGCTCTGGCTTGAATTCCCTATCTTCCTGGGGGGCTGCTTTGCAATTAATGGTCTTTTGTTGTTTAGGGGTGCTACAATTTCACATTCATGGGGTTGTCCTGGATACTGGAGGTTGTCTGCTAAAAATGTGTGTATCTTGGTCCGTTTAACTGTTATGTCCCGTCCTTGTAACAGTAACGTCCACCTAGCTGCTCTTATCTGGCTCACCGAACCGTCTTTCAGTCGACCGTCTAAAAGTAACTGTGTGGGGGTGTGCTCGGTCAAAATGGTGATGGGATTGAGTCCGGTAATGTACGAGACGTACTGAACTGCCCAAAAAACTGTTAGGAGGTGCATCTTGCAGGCTGAAATTCCTTGCTCTACGGAGTCTACGGGATCTAAAAGTCGTGAGGCATAAGCCAACGGTCGTAGCTGCTCGTGCCGTTCCTGAAGGAGCACGGCCGAGAGGGTCAGATCTGTGCTAGCTACCTCTATTGCATAGGGGGAGAGTTGGTCTGGAACTTGTAGCGCAGGTGCTGCGCTAAGGGCCTTTTTTTAACTCTTCCACAACCTCTGTATGCTTCGGAAGCCATTCCCAAGGGGCTCCTTTCCTAAGGAGGTCTGAGAGTGGGGCTGCCTTTGTCGCAAAACCATCGATATGGTTCTGACAGTACCCAACCAGTCCTAAAAACGACCGGAGGGCTGAAACATTCTGGGAAGGGGCAATTTCACATCGATTCAATTATTTTGAACTCGATCTCGCATTTGCCGTGCGTGATGACTGTACCCAAATACATCAATTGGTTCTCTAATATTTGGGCCTTTCTGGGGTTAACTTTACATCCGATTGAGTTCAGAAGTTCCAGGAGTTCGGCCACAAGCGTGATGTGCTCTGCCTTGGTGACTGTCTGCAGTAATATGTCGTCCACATACTGTACCAGGCATTCGGGTTGGGAAAATTTGACTAAACGATTTGCCAGCTATCGGTGGAAAATGGAGGGGGAATTGTAGAATCCTTGTGGGAGGCATGTCCAAGTATACTGCTGTCCATTAAATGTGAAGGCAAATTTGTACTGGCACGCCTTCGCCAATGGGATTGACCAGAAGCCATTGCTAATGTCGAATACCGTGAACTATTTGGAGTCGAGTCCCTGCTTGAGCATGGTCTCGGGACTTGTTGCTACCGTGGGGGCTACTGCTGGGGTTACTTTGTTGAGTTCCCGACAATCAATGGGCAGACGCCATGATCCGTCGGGCTTCCTCACTGGCCAAATAGGTGCCTTATTGGTCGAGGCTACTGTCCGAAGTACCCCTGCTCTAATAAGCTTTCTATCACTTTTCCAATTTCTCCCTCTGCTTCTAGGGGAAATCGGTACTGTTTCTGTGATCTCGGGTCAGGTCCAGTAACTTGAACTTGTCCAGTCATTCTGCCGCAGTCGTGCCGGTGACTGGCAAATGCTGTCCTGTGTCGGGTCAAAACTGCCCTAACTTGTCTGTCCGTGCTAAGCGTGGTCAGGTCGAAACAATAGTCGCCGACTGTGCTAATCCTATTTGCATACTCTCCTACTGTGAGAGTTACGGGTGCTCTGTCCGATTTTGCCATCCTCCAGACACACTGATTGACTGGATCGAACGACAGGCTGTGGGCATTCATGAAGTCAATGCCCAGTATGTGTTCTGCTGTGCGGGGCAGAATAACTAAAACAATGGGATGTCTGGTGGAGATGTTCCCTAGCTGAATGGATACAGGGGCTGTAATGTGTCCCTGCTGCAAGTGACCTGTAAATCCGCTGAGTGTAATTGTGGATGTGGTCGGCCACGTGTCTGCCTGTGCTGCAATGGTGGAATTAATTGTTGTGCGGGACCCTCCTGTGTCCCAAAGTAATTCAATGGGCTTCCCTCTAACCTTTGCTGTGACTACCGGCCTTCCGGATTGGTCCCAGAGGGTGTCACAGACCCAAGTGGGGGAGCCCGAACACCGTCAGTCCGTTCCGTCCACATTGGTCTGTCCTGACTGCGTCCCTATACTTTGGATAGGCTTAGGTTTGTTCCTGTTCAGAGTGCCTGTCTGCTGGCCTCTCTGAGATCTCTGTGGGCCGTTGCATTCCCTTGCAAAATGCCCTAACTGACCACAGTTGTAGCATTCCTGCGACTTCTGTGGGGGGCTGTTCTTTCCCTCATTTACCCATGCGAGGTTTTGGTGCGCCCTCACTGCCTGAATATCTGCTGCAGCCTGAGCTTCCTCTGGGGTCTTTACTTTAACTTTGCCCTCGACAGATTGTTCCCAAGCGCGGGACAATCTTTTCAGAACCCATTTCTGATTATGGGCCTCTCCTGAGGGGTCATAACTGCTACAAACATTTTGTCCTGCATCTGTGGCATGGGAGATTATGGTGCGGGTCCATTTAACCATATTGTCTCGGTTTAAATGTGCGCAGTCTAATTCGCCAAAAACGGCAGTGAAATGAATCCACAGCCTTCCTGCGAATGCTGTGGGATGCTCTGTCCTCTTTTGCCTACACTTATTTAGGCCTTCGACTGGGTCTCCTCTATTGTACCCTCTCGCGTCTAAAATGGATGTATGCATCTCCTGTAGTGTGCCTCCTCCAACGTTCTATAGGTTGGGGAGGGCTGCAACTACTGATGGGTCGAGACTCAAAACTGTGAGCTTCACTTGCTCTCTCTCATCCAGGCCGTACATGGTAGCCTGCTGTTTCACTTCGCAAAATTGGTGGGGGTCTGCGGTGGGGAGAAACGGGGTGATTTTCTCACACGCGTCCCTGAGTTGTGTTACAGTTAAGGGGTTGGTGTAGGTGTTGTCGGGTGCGCCGTCGGTAGTTGCCTTTCTTTGGGTGGTGACTGGGTTCACAGGTGCGGGTGCTATCTGATCTGTGGAGGGTTGGGATGCTTTCCTCTTCTGTTGCGCTGCTGGTGCACATGTTGCCTGAACATAGCGCTGCGCTGTCTCAGTCAATTCTTGCCAATCTGGGGCATTCTCATCTAACTGTGTTCCAAATGTGCTTTGGAACCCATTCTGTACTGAAAGCAACGATTGCAGCTCTGCAATCTGCTTCCTACACTTTGCGTGGTCCACTGTGCTCTGTCTTGGCTCAGTGGTGGCAGCGTGGAGTGCTCTTAAAGCTGCCTTTAGGTCAGAGCATTGCCTCTGCAATGCCTCTACCTGCTTTTCTGACTCTTCTCGTATCAGGACTGCACGCTGCACATCTGCTCAGATGGGCTAGACACGACTGATGCACCATCTTGGCATCATCCACCTCTCTAACCTTCTCTACCAGCTTAACTCTTAGCTCGAGGTTTTCCCTTTCGATGTCCCTGACATCCACTTTACTCATTCTATTCCTTTCCTCTAACTCTGCTCGGAGCGTCCGAACGACCTCCTCTGTGCTTCGCAATTGTGCCAAATAGGATACAATTGCCATCGGCTTGCGTGCTTTACTTGGATTCTTTTTTTATGAATTTGAGAGAAGCTAGCACTTTTCCAGGATACACATCCGGAGTGAGACTCCTCCAGAGTGGGGATTGAAACTTGGTAATTTGGTGCAGTGAGGTAAATCAGCAAAGGTGTGGAAAATCTAATTCTGCTGTTTTGCAGTTAAAAGTTCAGTGTGGAGCTTAGTGTCTGATTGGTTGAAGCTGCTCCCACCCTAATTGCTGAGAGGCAGTTATCTGTCAATCACCTGAGGCCTGTTTAGGGGCACATTGTATTCTTCTCTTTGAAGTTTAGGTATTTTTTGAGTCATCAATTAGCTGAGGTCTGCATAAAAGACAGATAGAGAGCGCACTCAGTAAGCTAGCGCTTTTCAAGGACACACATCCTGAGTGAGACTCATCCAGAATGGGGTTGCAACTTGGTAATTTGGTGCAGTGAGGTAAATCAGGTAAATCACGAAAGGTAAGTGGAAAATCAAAATCTGCTGTTTTTCAGTTAAAAGTGCAGTGTGTAGCTTAGTGTCTGATTGGCTGAAGCTGCACCCACCCTAATTGCTGAGAGGCAGTTATCTGTCAATCACCTGAGGCCTGTTTAGGGGCACATTGTATTCTTCTCTTTGAAGTTTAGGTATTTTTTGAGTCATCAATTAGCTGAGGTCTGCATAAAAGACAGATAGAGAGCGCACTCAGTAAGCTAGCGCTTTTCAAGGACACACATCCTGAGTGAGACTCATCCAGAGTGGGATTGCAACTTGGTAATTTGGTGCAGTGAGGTAAATCAGGTAAATCAGGATAGGTAAGTGGAAAATCAAATTCTGCTGTTTTTCAGTTAAAAGGGCAGTGTGTAGCTTAGTGTCTGATTCGTTGAAGCTGCCCCCACCCTAATTGCTGAGAGGCAGTTATATGTTAATCACAGCCCTGTTTAGGGGCACATTGTATTCTTCTCATTGAAGTTTAGGTATTTTTTGAGTCATCAATTAGCATAAAAGACAGATAGAGAGCGCACTCAGTAAGCTAGCGCGTTTCAAGGACACAAATCCTGAGTGAGACTCATCCAGAGTGGGATTGCAACTTGGTAATTTGGTGCAGTGAGGTAATTCGGTGCAGAGTAAGGAGGTGCTTTTTAACCCTGGTAAGTGACTGGTAAGTAGTTTTTCTTTTCATTGTCTAATTTATTTATTCTTATATTGAAATTGTTGTTGTATAAGATTACCTAATGTTTAAGACATGGCAGGAGATCCCAGACCCGTGTCATGCTCCTCGTGTGCGATGTGGGAGCTCAGGGACACGTTCACTGTCCCTGGCTCTTTCACGTGCAAGAAGTGTGTTCAGTTGCAGCTCCTGATAGACCGCTTGACGGCTCTGGAGCTGCGGATGGACTCACTTTGGAGCATCCGCGATGCTGAGGAGGTCGTGGATAGCACGTTTAGCGAGTTGGTCACACCGCAGGTTAAAATTAATGAGGGAGATAGAAAATGGGTGACCAAAAGAAAGAGCAGGAGTAGGAAGGCAGTGCAGGTGTCCCCTGCGGTCATCTCCCTGCAAAACAGATATACCGCTTTGGATACTGTTGAGGGAGATGGCTCACCAGGGGAAGGCAGCAGCAGCAAGGTTCATGGCACCGTGGCTGGCTCTGCTGCACAGCAGGGCAGGAAGAAAATGGCAGGGCTGTAGTGATAGGGGACTCGATCGTAAGGGGAATAGACAGGCGGTTCTGTGGATTCAATCGAGACTCCAGGATGGTATGTTGCCTCCCTGGTGCAAGGGTCAAGGATGTCTCGGAGCGGCTGCAGGGCATTCTGGGGGGGGGGAGGATGAACAGCCAGCTGTCGTGGTGCACATAGGCACAAACGACATAGGAAAAAACGGGATGAGGTCATACAAGCGGAATTCAGAGAGTTAGGAGTTAAACTAAAAAGTAGGACCTCAAAGGTAGTAATCTCAGGATTGCTACCAGTGCCACGAGATAGACAGAGTAGGAATGTCAGGATAGATAGGATGAATGCGTGGCTCGAGAGATGGTGCAAGAGGGAGGGATTCAAATTCCTGGGGCATTGGGACCGGTTCTGGGGGAGGTGGGACCAGTACAAACCGGACGGTCTGCACCTGGGCTGGACTGGAACCGATGTCCTAGGAGGGGGGTGTTTTCTAGAGCTGTTGGGGAGGTTTTAAACTAATGTGGCAGGGGGATGGGGACCGATGCAGGAAGTCGGAAGGTAGGAAAACAGGGACAGAAGCAAAAGGAAGTAGGCAGAAAAGTGCAAGGCAGGGAAGACATAGTCAAATATATAAAAGGGCGACAGTACAAGGTACAGTGACTGAGGGGAGCACAGTGAATAGGCCCAGTAATAACAAAAGGAATAAAACTGGATATGTTAAGATTCAAAACACAGGTAAAAAAAAACAACATAAGTGTACTTTACCTGAATGTTCGTGGTATTTGGAATAAAGTAAATGAGTTGATGGCACAAATCATCGTAAATGACTATGATTTAGTGGCCATTACTGAAACATGGTTAAAGGATGGTCACGACTGGGAGTTAAATATCCGAGGGTATCAAACTATTCGGAAGGACAGAGTGGATGGTAAGGGAGGTGGTGTTGCTCTGTTATTTAAGGATGACATCCGGGCAATAGTAAGGGATGACATCGGTGCTATGGAGGGTAAGGTTGAATCCATTTGGGTGGAAATCAGGAATAGTAAGGCGAGAAAGTGACTGATAGGAGTAGTCTATCGGCCACCAAATAGTAACGATATGGTGGGGCAGGCAATAAACAAAGAGATAACTGATGCATGTAGAAATGGTACAGCAGTTATCATGGGGGATTTTAATCTACATGTCGATTGGTTTAACCAGGTCGGTCAAGGCAACCTTGAGGAGGAGTTTATAGAATGTATCCGCGATAGTTTCCTAGAACAGTATGTAATGGAACCTACGAGGGAACAAGCGGTCCTAGATCTTGTCCTGTGTAATGAGACAGGATTGATTCATCTTCTCATAGTTAGGGATCCTCTCGGAAGGAGCGATCACAATATGGTGGAATTTAAAATACAGATGGAGGGTGAGAAAGTAAAATCAAATACTAGTGTTTTGTGTTTAAACAAAGGAGATTACAAGGGGATGAGAGAAGAACTAGCTAAGGTAGACTGGGAGCTAAGACTTTATGGTGGAACAGTTGAGGAACAGTGGAGAACCTTCCAAGTGATTTTTCACAATGCCCAGCAAAGGTTTATACCAACAAAAAGGAAGGACGGAAGAAAGAGGGAAAATCGACCGTGGATATCTAAGGAAATAAGGGAGAGTATCAAATTGAAGGAAAAAGCATATAATGTGGCAAAGATTGCTGGGAGATTAGAGGACTGGGAAATCTTAAGGGGCAACAGAAAGCTACTAAAAAAGCTATGAAGAAGAGTAAGAAAGAGTATGAGAGTAAACTTGCTCAGAATATAAAAACAGACAGTAAAAATTTTTACAAATATATAAAACAAAAAAGTGTGGCTAAAGTAAATATTGGTCCTTTAGAGGATGAGAAGGGAGTTTTAATAATGGGAAATGAGGAAATGGCTGAGGAACTGAACAGGTTTTTTGGGTCGGTCTTCACAGTGGAAGACACAAATAACATGCCAGCGACTGATACAAATGAGGCTATGACAGGTGAGGACCTTGAGAGGATTGTTATCACTAAGGAGGGAGTGATGGGCAAGCTAATGGGGCTAAAGGTAGACAAGTCTCCTGGCCCTGATGGAATGCATCCCAGTGTGCTAAAAGAGATGGCCATGGAAATTGCAGATGCACTAGTGATAATTTACCGAAATTCACTAGACTCTGGGGTGGTCCCGGTGGATTGGAAATTAGCAAACGTGACGCCACTGTTTAAAAAGGAGGTAGGCAGAAAGCAGGATATTATAGGCCAGTGAGCTTAACCTCGGTAGTAGGGAAGATGCTGGAATCTATCATCAAGGAAGACATTGCGAGGCATCTGGATAGAAATTGTCCCATTTGGCAGACGCAGCATGGGTTCGTAAAGGGCAGGTCATGCCTAACTAAATTAGTGGAATTTTCTGAGGACATTACCAGTGCAGTAGATAACGGGGAACCGATGGATGTGGTATATCTGGATTTCCAGAAAGCCTTTGACAAGGTGCCACACAAAAGGTTGCTGCATAAGATAAAGATGCATGGCATTAAGGGTAAAGTAGTAGCATGGATAGAGGATTGGTTAATTAATAGAAAGCAACGAGTTGGGATAAATGGGTGTTTCTCTGGTTGGCAATCAGTAGCTAGTGGTGTCCCTCAGGGATCCGTGTTGGGCCCACAATTGTTCACAATTTACATTGATGATTTGGAGTTGGGGACCAAGGGCAATGTGTCCAAGTTTGCAGATGGCACTAAGATGAGAGGTAAAGCGAAAAGTGCATAGGATACTGTTAGTCTGCAGAGGGATTTGGATTGGTTAAGTGAATGGGCTAGGGTCTGGCAGATGGAATACAATGTTGACAAATGTGAGGTTATCCATTTTGGTAGGAATAACAGCAAACGGGATTATTATTTAAACGATAAAATATTAAAACATGCCGCTGTTCAGAGAGACTTGGGTGTGCTAGTGCATCAGTCACAGAATGTTGGTTTACAAGTGCAAGAGGTGATTAAGAAGGCAAATGGAATTTTGTCCTTCATTGCTAGAGGGATAGAGTTTAAGACTAGGGAGGTTATGTTGCAATTGTATAAGGTGTTAGTGCGGCCACACCTGGGGTATTGTGTTCAGTTTTGGTCTCCTTACTTGAGAAATGACGTACTGGCGCTGGAGGGTGTGCAGAGGAGATTCACTAGGTTAATCCCAGAGCTGAAGGGGTTGGATTATGAGGAGAGGTTGAGTAGACTAGGACTGTACTCGTTGGAATTTAGAAGGATGAGGGGGGATCTTATAGAAACATTTAAAATTATGAAGGGAATAGATAGATTATATGCGGGCAGGTTGTTTCCACTGGCGGGTGACAGCAGAACTAGGGGACATAGCCTCAAAATAAGGGGAAGTAGATTTAGGACTGAGTTTAGGAGGAACTTCTTCACCCAAAGGGTTGTGAATCTATGGAATTCCTTGTCCAGTGAAGCAGTGGAGGCTCCTTCATTACATGTTTTTAAGGTAAAGATAGATAGATTTTTGAACAATAAAGGGATTAAGGGTTATGGTGTTCGGGCCGGAAAGTGGAGCTGAGTCCACAAAAGATCAGCCATGATCTAATTGAATGGCGGAGCAGGCTTGAGGGGCCTGATGGCCTACTCCTGCTCCTAGTTCTTATCTTCTTATTATGTTTTCCCACCAAGTATGTCCTATACTCCGGGGACCTGTCTCCTCAATCACACAAAACTCACTCCAAAGGGGCCATCCTTTCCCTTTGAGATAGTTTCGGAGTTCCAGCTCCCATACAGGACACTAGCCTACTCTGCTACTGCTGGTCGCTGCGACCACGAACTGCTCTGGATTCATGAGGCGTTCCATTGCCTGCATGGCCATTTCCTCTTTTTGTCTTTAATTTGGAACAGGGGACGATCAGGTAATGTTTTAAAATGCGGGTACGGCTTTTGCTATGTTCCGATTATAAAACTCCCGACAGTTTGTCGCAACACAAAAATCTCTCAGTTTAACCTTACAACCCTGTTAGTTACGCATGCAAAAACACACTTCCGAATTATATGTTAAGAGCAGCTTCTATACTGACTCCAGAAGATGAGGTTTCAATGATGTTTACCCCAATCATCCAATTTGTTTTTATTCTGATTTTTTACACTCTGATATTCAGGGACATT
Source organism: Scyliorhinus canicula (assembly GCF_902713615.1). Classification (NCBI taxonomy): domain Eukaryota; kingdom Metazoa; phylum Chordata; class Chondrichthyes; order Carcharhiniformes; family Scyliorhinidae; genus Scyliorhinus; species Scyliorhinus canicula. Next base: position 89,094,964 of record NC_052165.1, on the reverse strand, counting down.
TTAATGGGCAGCCGAGCTCGTCAGTCATTGAAGTGTCAGAAAAAGGGGCAGAATCGCAGTGACCCAGAGATGGAGAGCAGAAGGAATTCCATTATTCTACTCTTCACCATATCCGGCAGCTTCATAATGCTGTGGTTGTTGTATGTTTTCTGTTTGTTTGAATGCTCTTTAATTTGATTAAGAATAGTATATATTTGAGTATTTCGCATATCTTCTGCGAGATTTCAGGTGCTGCACAAACACATTTATTTATGTGGTTACTCACCCCAAGTTCAGAGCAGAGTTGAAGAGAATGCTGAAATATCCGTTTATATAAGTTGCTCGCTAGGTTGATTAATATAACAGTCTGGATCAGCCCAAATATACAGTGAGTAAGAGATCGGAACAAGGTTTCTCCATAAGCAACACTATGACAATTATCCAGCTAATAACGAGCAAGATGTGACCGCGGATGAACTGCAATGAAAGTTTCTGGAGGACTGCACAGCTTTAGAAATATGTCAGAGGGTCGTGGGAAGGTGTCAGAGCATGGACACCAGAACCATACTGCTCAAAGGGAGGCCAATGAGAAGGGAGTGAAGAGCAAGAGGTGTACTTGATTGAACCGGGCATATGGAGATCAGAAACGGTGTCACGGCAGCTCATACAAGGCCGTACGTGCAAATAGCAGGAACATTATCTGCTCAGCATCCAATGCTTCGATTCACATTAGCTCACTCCCACAGAGACAGGATTTGTTTTCCCAAATCAAAATGCTGCATAGATTGGAAATAATTTCATGTTGATTGCATATGATAATATATTGATCATAACTGGATTTTCAACAATTTTAATAATAGTATGATTAATAATAACAATTATAAATAGCCGCTGTTGGCGTCACTTTTCGGAAACATTCATAGCAACACAAACACACACACATCAAAGGGCAACATTCAATTAATATTCAAAAAGGGCAATAAATGTAAAAAAAAACTTAAGGCTCTCTGCCTCAATGCGAGGAGCATTTGTAATAAGGTTGATACATTAACTGTGCTGACAATTATTGACGAGTATGACGTAATTAAAATCACGGAGAGTTGGCTCCAGGGTCACCAATGATGGGAACTCAACTTCCTGGGAATTCAATATTCAGGGTAGATAGATGAAAAGATAGAGAGATACAATAGCGTTGCTGTATAACGAGGAACGTAATGCAATGATAACGAAGAACATTAGCCTGGACGATGTGGAATCTGTTTGGGTGGAGGCGCAGAGCACTAAAGGGCAATAAACGTTAGGGTGATTTGCAGACAGACAAACAAACAGTAGTTGTAAAGTCGGGGATGGCATGAAAGAGGAAATTACGGAAGTTTGCTGTCACGGCACAAAAGTTATTATGCGCGATTTTAATCTGCAAATTGATTGAGCCAATAAAACTGGCAACAATGTGATGGAGGAGAATTTCTCAATGCAGAAGGAATATTTTCTCGACCAATATGTCGAGAAATCAATGACAAAACAGGCCATCCTACACTGGGTATTTTACAACAAGAAATGATTAATTAGCAACGTTGTTGGGCGAATCCTTTGAAGAAGAGAAACCGTTGTCATGCGAGTGTATCTTTAAGTAATGGGTATTAATCAAATGGCTGCAGTGATGTCATTGTGTGGGTGGAGCAGGTATGTCATTCTGGCTTTTACTTGCGTTTTGAACTGGGAGCTGCAGTGTGTCTTAGTTTCGTTTTCAGTTGAAAGCAATATTCAGACTACAAGCATGCTGGAGTCTCTCTCTTTCTTTCTCTCTGTATCTCTCTGTATGTTAAAAAAGTTTTCATATCACTTGATAATTTAAAAAGTGTTGCCAGCTTTCTGTACAGATTTCAAACGTGCTGTCTTTGTTAAAAGGTATTTTGACTTATGGATGTTGTTAGGAAACATCCATAAGTATAGATTACATATATATAATAATGTATCTTTATGTATACGTATAGCGTATAGTATGTGTGGGGATTATCAGGGTTGGTAGTTGATAAACTGCTAACTGTGTGTTTATAAATTTTCAAGTGGACTCATAAAATAAACATTGTTTTTGTTTAAATGTACTTAGATATCTGTAAAGTGGACCCTTGTGCTCCCCAGAACAAAAATCTATTAAAAATTGTGGGTCAGGTGAACTCCATGATTAACTTTGGTGTTCTCTAAATCCTGCCCCATAGCACCGTAACATGGTAGACTTCTTCAATAAGATGGAGAACGACTTAGTTAACACTGATAAGAAGATCCTGAACTTAAAGAAAGCTGTAATCTGATGATACAATATGTGTGATGACTAGGATAATCTGGCAAATGATTCTTAAAGGGTTGACGGTGGATTGGCAATGGCAGGCTGTCCAACAACACATGAACGAACTTCAACAATTGTACATCCCTGTCTGAAGCAAGAGTGAGACCGGGAAGCTGCTATAACCATTGTTAACATGGGAAATCAGGGATTGTGTTCAAGCCAAAGAGGAGGCGTATAAATTGGCCAAAAAAGCAGTAAGCCTGAGGACTGGGAGAAATTGAAAATCCAGCAGAGGAGGAAAAAGCGTTTAACTTGGAAATGGAAAGTAGAATGTGAGATAAAGCTTGTCAAACGCATATAAACTGAATGCTAACTTTTCTGTAGATATGTGAAGAGAATAGGACTGGTGAAGATATATATCGCTACCTTATAGTTAGAATCAGGTATGTTCATATTGTGCAACGAAGAGATAGAAGACCAGTTGAACAATTACGTTGGATTTATCTTCACAAAGGTGGACACGCGTAACCATCCAGAAACACGCGAGGACATGAGTTCAACATGACAGAGGAATGGAAGGAAATCCTCATTCATCAGGAATTGTATTGGTGAGACGGGATTAAAACAAAATAATTCCTCAGGGCCAAATGTTCTGCATCCCAGAGTCCTTAAGGAAGTGACCGGGGGCAGCAGGGTAGCATGGTGGTTAGCATAAATGCTTCACAGCTCCAGGGTCCCAGGTTCGATTCCCGGCTGGGTCACTGTCTGTGTGGAGTCTGCACGTCCTCCCCCTGTATGCGTGGGTTTTCTCCGGGTGCTCCGGTTTCCTCCCACAGTCCAAAGATGTGCGGGTTAGGTGGATTGGCCATGCTAAATTGCCCGTAGTGTCCTAATAAAAGTAAGGTAAGGGGGGGTTGTTGGGTTACGGGTATAGGGTGGATACGTGGGTCTGAGTAGGGTGATAATGGCTCGGCACACATTGAGGACCGAAGGGCCTGTTCTGTGCTGTACTGTTCTATGTTCTATGACCCTAGAAATGGTGGACGTATTACTGATCATTTTCCAGCATTCTCTAGATTTTAAAAGTTCCAGTGGATTGGAGGATAACTAATGTAACCCAACGTTCTAAAAAAAAGAGGATGAGGGAAAACGGGGAATTATAAACAGGTTAGCCTGCAATCGTTGGTGGGAACAATGCTGGAGTCAATTAGGAAAAATGAAATAAATGAGTATTTGAAAAATGGGGGAGGCCCAAGTCAGCACGAATTCACTAAAGGGAAATCATGCTTGACAAATCTTCTGGAATTTTTTGGAGGATCTGACCATTGGGTGCACATGTGTGAATCAGTGGATGTTGTCTATCTGGACTTTCAAACGGCTTTTGACAAGGTCTCATACAAGAGATTAGTGAGCAAAATTAAAGCTCATGGTTTTAGGGGTAATATATTAACGTGGATAGAGAACTGTTTGGCAGGCAGGAATCAGAGATCATGCGCGAAATAACGAAATAATCAGATCGTTTCAAAGTGTCAGGCAGTTATTGTTCGGTACTGCAGGGTTCAGTGCTGGAACTCCAGCTGTTCACAATATACAGGAATGATTTGGACGAAGGAATTGCATGCAGTATCTCCATGTTTGCAGATGACACTAAATTAGTTGGCAGTGTATGCTCTGAGGAGGGTGACAGACTGTCCAAGTTGGGAAGTACTTGGCAAATGCAATACAATGTGAGTAAATGTGAGGTTTTCCACTTTGGTGACAAAGACAGAATAACAAATTATTATCAGAATAGCGGTAGTTTAGAAAAGGGGAAGCGCAACAAGACAAGGGCTTAATGCTGGAAAAGTCAATGAAGGTTGGCATGCATTTTCAGCAGGTGGCGAAGAAACGTAATGACATGCTGGTCTTCAGAGCCAAATGATTTGAGTGTAGGAGTAGGGATCTCTTACTGCAATTATACAGCCCCTTGATGAGGCCACGCCTTGAGTATTGTGTGCTGTATTGGTCGCCTACTTTGAGGAAGGACAATATTTCTATTGATAGTGTTCAGCAAAGGGTCACCAGATTAATTCGCAGGATGGCAGGACTAATATATGAAGAAAGAGTAGATCGACTGGGCTTATACACACAGGAGTTGAGAAGAAAGAGAGGGAATCTCATAGAAACATACAAAATACTGATGGGACGAGACAGATGAGATTTGGCAAGTATGTCCCCGATGGTGGAGACATTCAGATGTAAGGGCCACAGTTTCAGAATAATGGGTAGAGCATTAAGTTCTGAGATGAGAAAAACCTTATTCCCTCAGAGAGTTGTGAACTTGTGGAATTCATATATCCCAGAAAGCTGTCGTGGCCAATTCGTTGGCTATATTCAAGAGGGAGCTGGGCGTGGCTCTTGCAGCTAAATGGATAAAGGGGACTTGAGAGAAAGCAGAAGTGGGATAATGAATTTGCATTATCAGCGATGATTATATTCAATGGTGGTGCAGGCTCGAAGGGCAAATGGCCTACTCCTGCATTTATTTTCTGTTTCCAGATGTCAATAGGCACATTCACCGACACATTAGGCAGGCACATTCGGAGACAAATGCAGACACACATTCAAAGACACACACAAAGTCTCGCCCAGCTACACACAGACTCACACGGACATTTGCAGACACACTGAGGGCAGCGCGCGGGCCTTTGCCTTACTCATGCCGTCTCCCTAGGAACGCAAGATGACCGCCGACCATCTGCCCAGTCGCGCAATGCGGCCGCCAAGCGCGAGTGTACAATGAACGCGTCTGCGCACTTCAGGCTCCCTGCAACCAATGCCTACCTTCGATCTTGTTGGGGTGGTGCACGAGATGGTGCACGAGATGGAACAACAATTCGAGTATAAATTGAAGCTGCAATACTGTCCATTCACTTCTCTCCAGTGTCATGATTGCAGAGTTTTTAAAGTTAGAGTGCATTGTGACACCCGCATCTTCACCTTTATGCTCTCCCCCGCATAAAAAAACGTCCCTCGACAAATGTATACAGGGTGAATGTGGACGGGAGGGCAGGGGTGTTTCTAACTGACATTTAAAAATTCTGCTTTGCCTCGACGTTCCTCCCATTTTCGCATGTTATTTCTCATTAAAGCCAGCACATTCCTCCCGTCCAGCTGCAGCGTATCCGAATGTATGTAAGAGTCACAACACAGAAAATGGACTTGCCGTCGATTCTAATCTCACCTTTTAGGATCCCAGTCCGTAGCGACTTTCTTTTGCAGATTACAGCGCGTCAGCTGCAGATTCCGGTGCTGGTCGCATGAGCCGAGGGTTTTCTGCCTCAACCACCAATTTAGGCAAATTTCAGACACCTACAACACCCACTAGTGAGTTAACATATTCTTCTTAAAGTCACCTTTAGCAGTCTACCACTTTTTTTCCTTTAGCTGATCTCTCTGCTCCTGGAAACACAGCTTCCCCGTCCTTGCGCCCCTCAGAATATTGGACACTTCAAGTAGGCCAGGCCTCAAACCCCTCTGTCGTCAAGAAAACGATGCAGAGCCAATCTAATTTTGCCTCACAGCACCAATCTCCAACGTTAAATTCAAATGAGTATGCAATCCGATTAAATTGTTAATTTAACACTGATCCATTTCCAAATGTGAAGAAGCACAGAACGAGAAATTATTAGACACAGACTGTGGAAATCTGAGCACCTTGATTCAGAAAACAAATACATATTTTTAGACATGTTCAGGTAAACCTGAATAAAGACATTAGTTGGATGATAGTTACGGTAGAGTTTACAGTTCTGGCCACCAAAGGTATCAGAGGAGATTTGCAGAAGATAATTTTGGGAGCGAGAATGTGAGCGATTTGGGAACGGTTAGGCATACTGAACAGAGAAAATACAGTGCAGAAGGAGGCCATTCGACCCATCGAGTCTGCACCGACGCACTTAAGACCTCACTTCCAACTGATCCCCGTAATCCAATGACCCCTCCTAACCTATTTGGTCAGTAAGGCCAAATGAACATGGCCAATCAACCTAACCCGAACGTCTCTGGACAGTGGGAGGAAACCGGAGTAACCGGCGGCTAACCAGAGATATGATGGGCGTGCAAAATTATGTGGGATAATATTAAGACACCACTTTTCAGGTGCAGATGCTTACATAGGGAGACCCACAACAAAACGCGGAGCACAGACAGATCATACTGAGATGATGACAGACATACACTCACAGACACAGATAAACATTCTGACACATGCACGGACAGACAGGGACATCAACGCAAACGCAAACTCACATGCAGACAGAGTACACAAATACACAGATGGATACAAGTTTAATGTACAAACATTACCTTACTGAGGATCAAAAACTGTCAGCAATATCTCAGTGCTGCATTCACATAAAATAGACACGGTGAACTTACAAAATGGTTAACTGATGTTTGTGGTTTTTATTTAGAAATCCCCAGAGCGAGATCGGAGGTAGAGAGAGAGATGGATAAACCAACATAAGACGTTGTTTCGAGAGTGAGAACCTCCATCAAACACTATCAACAAAGGCATATCATGCGGCTACATGTAGAGACAGGTCGTTCTGCGCTGTCCCCATCAAAATCTCAAAAGAGGAGTACAGCACGGTCGATACAGAGAAAAACTCGCTCGATCGCGTCACTATCAGGCAGTCCTTACACAGGTGCAACACGAGTTTAGATACAGAGTAAAACTCCCCCTACACTGCTCCCGTGACACTCTCTCAGGAGGGGTAAAGCACGCGGATAGATACAGAATAAAGCTCGCTGCACACTGTTTCCAAAAAACACTGCCAGCAAAGTTACAGACACACACATACAGACATTGACACTCCTGGCCCAGGGCATGGACAATTGCAGCCCAACAGACCACCGAGTCCGAAGATACGTAAAGTAAACGATACTTCATGTATTTTTTTCCATGAGCGCTTTGACCCTTGGCTACTCAAATGGAAATCTGTACAACAAACAAAGAGATAAGCTGACAGAAATAGAACAGTCTGCTAATAATTATTCCCATAACCTCGTCCCATACCCCTAACAGATACACACAAGGCAGAAACGCGGTGGGGGTTAGGAAGGTTCAACATAACAGAGAATAAAGTTGGTATGAAAGCTAAGTATCTTCGCTGCTGAGGCTGTGGTCTTTAATGGTGATGATCTCCTCGGAACGTGAAGTGTTGCAAACTATTGGTTGGGTGTCCTGTAAAGTGTCCTCTTAAGTCGCCTTCAGTTCTACTGTCCTGGCCTTTCTGACTGACAATCTACAGGTTGATGCAATTCTGACTTTTATTTACCATGTCGGCTTTAAGCCTCATTGAGCTAAATCTGCAGTTCTCAACATGAGGGTATTTAGATGGGATTTCAAACAGCCTCTCTGTTCATGTTGGACTGTCAGGAATAATCTAACATGTGAGAAAGAACTCTGGGAGAAAAAGGTGAGCTGGCAAGATGGATACAGAACTGGCTAGGTCATAGAAGGGAGAGAGAAGCAATGGAAGTGTGCTTTTGTGTTTGGAGGGCTGTGACGAATGGTATTCTGCAGCGATCAGTGCTGCGACCTTTACTGTCCGTAGTATATATACAATATTTGGAGAAAAATGTAACTGTTCCGGATAGTAAGATTGCGGATGACACAAACTTTGGTGGAATTGCGGACAGTGATGAGGACTGTGAGAGCATACAGCAGGATTTAGAATGTTTGGAGACTTGGGCGGAGAGATTGCAGATGGAGTTAAAATCCGGACAAATGTGAGGTCATGCATTTAGGAAGATCTAATATAGGTAGGGAATATACAGTGAAAGGTAGAACAATCAAGGGATATTGATAATCCGAGAGACCTATGTGTATTGGTCCAGAGGTCACTGGAAGGAACAACACAGGTGGAGAGGGTAGTCAAGATGGCAAACGGCATGATTTCCTTCATTCGCCGGGGCATTGATTGTAAAACATGGAAAATCATATTGCAGCTGTTTAGAAGCTTAGTTAGGCCACATTTGCAGTATAGTGTTCAATTCTGGTGGCAACACTACCAGAAGGATGTGGAAGCTTTAGAGAAAGTGCAGAATAGATTTACCATGATGTTGCCTGGTACGTGGGGGGGGGGGGGGGGGGCATCAGCTATGAGGGAACGTGCTTTTCTCTCACTGAAACGAAGGAGTTTGAGGGGCGACATGATAGATGGCTACAAAATTATGAGGGGCTTAGTCAGTGTGGATGGTCGCAGATTGTTTCCCCAGGGTAGAGGGTTCAATTACCAGGGTACATAGATGGAAGGCGCTTTGTTTAGAGGAGATATACGAGGCACGTGTTTTACACAGAAGTTAGTGGATACCTGGAACACGCTACCATAGGATGTGGCGGAAGCAGGAACAATAGTTACATTCAAGGGGCATCTTGACAAATACATCAATAGGTTGGGAATAGAGGTATACGTACCCCGGAAGTGTAGAAGATTTTAGTTGAGACGAGAAGCATGGTCAGCGCAGGCGTGGACGCCCGAAAGTCCTGTTCGTGTGCTGTACGTTTCTTTGTTCTTTGTTCTTTGCCTAAGGGTAACAAATATGCCTTATTGCCAGCAGCTCCCAGGATGTGCAGAAATATGAAGTTGTTTTGACCCGAATCATCTGCTTAGAGATCTACTGTAACTTCCAGTGAAAATTTCAGAGTTTGGCTGGAAACATTCACATCGCCAGATAGGGAGCTGATAGGATGTTAACAAAGCACACCAAATTAAAAAGCCCTTCAGCCTTCCAAGCTTGCGCAGACCTTGTCACTTTCCCAAAGTTAAACCATATGCATTTACAGAGTCTGTATCCTTCCATTCCACCCTATTCATATATTTGTCTCGGTGCTCTTTAAATACCGCCATCTGACATGCTTCCACCACCTTCCCAGGCAGCACGTTCCATATATTTACCACGCGCTGTGCAAAAAAAATGCCTTTGACATATGTTCTAATCTTTTCCCACTCACCATAAAACTGCGTGCGTTCGTACTTCACTCTCCTACCCGAGTAAAGAGCATCTGACCATCCACTTATTATCTTGTCTACCTATCAGATTGTCTCTCAATCTCCGTCGTTCCAGTGAGAACTGACATAGTTTATCTAACCTCTCTTCATAGCTATTGTCCTCCATACAACATCCCTGTAAACCGCTTCTGTACCCTGTCCAAAACACGCACATTCTTCTGAAAGTGTGGCAACCAGAATTGTGTACAATAATCACAACGAGGCCTAACTAAGGTCCGGTTTACATAGAATTTACAGTGCAGAAAGGGGCCATTCGGCCCATCGAGTCTGTACCGGCTCCTGGAAAGAGCACTCTACCCAAGGTTAACACCTCCGTCCTATCCCCATAACCCAGTAACCCCACCCAACACTAAGGACACTTTTGGACAATAATGGCAATTTATCATGGCCAATCCACCAAACCTGCACATCTTTGGCTGTGGGAGGAAACCGGAGCACCCGTAGGAAACCCGTGCACACACGGGGAGGATGTGCAGACTCCGCACAGACCATGACCCAAGCCGGAATCGAACCTAGGACTCTGGAGCTGTGAAGTAATTGTGCTATCCACAATGCTACCGTGCTGCCCATGTTTAGTGCAACATGACGTGGCAACATTTATATACAATGCACGGCTGTTAAAGGCCAGCAATCCGTATGACATCTTGACCACATTATCCACATGCGTTGCCAATTTCAGGGATTGGTGAACATGCACGCCCAGACCTCCCTGTCTGTCAGTACTCGCAAATGTTTTGCCATTCACTGTCTAATTCCTACATGCTTTGGACCTTCCAAAGTGCATTACCTCACACTTGTCTGGATTAAACTTCTCCGTTCTATCCGTAACTCCACCAATTTTAGTGTCGCTTGTGAACTTATTAATACGGCCAATTTCATTTTCTTCCAAATTATTTGTACAAAACACGAACAACAAAGGTCCCAAAACTGATCAATGTGAAATGCCGCGAGTAACAACCTTCCATTCAGGAAAGATCCATTTTACAGCTACCCTCCGACCCTTATGCCCAAGCCAGTTCTGTATCCAACGTGCCAGCTCTCCTCTCATCCTATATTACTGTACCCTTTGCACCAGTCTACAATGAGGTATATTTTCAAATGCTTTCCTGAACTCCACGTATACAACAACAGCTTCTGTCTTTCCCTCATCTGTCATATTTGTCACGTCCTCGTTAAACTCGATAAAATTAGCGAGGCACGACGCCCCATTCACAAAACCATGCGGTCCGTCACTAATACGTCCATTTGTTTCCAAATGTAAGTAAATCTTGGGTTGAAGTCTCCAGTCGCCGAGGCCAAAATGCCATTCGGCGATCGGTCAGAGAACCAAAATTCCCAACCAAATTGCGTACTCGCAGAGTAAGCCGCACCACATATCGACGGCCTCAGGCCTGATTCCCGCCCACGATGCTCCGTCCCCGTGAAGCCGAGTTCCCGATCGCGCTTGCGGTCTCATGCAAGGCGGCTGTGGACTCAGTCCAGCACCGCCACAGTGGGGGAAGGGCCAATATACGACAGTGGGTGGACATCATGACGGGCAGGGGCACTGTGGGGTGAATGGTCTGGGGTGCTTCAGTAGGTCCAACAGCAGGTCTTTTTTGGGGGCCGAGTTTGCTAGCAGCTAACGCCATGTTGTACGACGTGGCCACTGCAGGCCAGTCCCTTGCGATTGGTATACTGCGTGCAGCATCAGCAGCACGTGTGGAATGTTCGACGCTGCCATCCTGCTAGACCCAATGAAAACGGGGAATCGGTGGCTGTGTTCTGTCAGTTTTCTTCTGGTGTAAAACGCCACAATTCTCGCGCTAGCGTGGGGACAATGCCCCAGAATCGGAGAATCCAGCCCCCGGCTCCTCCCTGCCCCATTAATTGACTTGTTCTGTTTTATTTGCAGTTTTCTAAGAACATTGCCCGTAGTGTAAGGTTAATGGGGGGATTGTTGGGTTACGGGTATACGGGTTACGTGGGTTTAAGTAGGGTGATCATTGCTCGGCACAACATCGAGGGCCGAAGGGCCTGTTCTGTGCTGTACTGTTCTATGTTCTATGTTCTATAATACGTAGGAGCAGAGATATGCTATTCGGCCTACCTAGCCAGCTCCGTCACTCAGTTAGATCATGTTTGGTCTGATATCATCAGCAAATCCAATTTCCCGCCTTATTCCCATAGTCCTTGATTCCATCACTGACTAAAATCTGTCCATCTCAGCCGAGAACATACTTAACGATACAACCTCTAAAGCCCTCTGCGGTAATGAATTCCATAGATAAACTGCCTTCTGAGATATTTTATATCTCTGTTAAATCGTAGACACCTTAATGATTGGTTCTGCCCTCTGGACCGAAACTCTTCCACATGAGGAAACATCCCTTGAACATCTAATATGTCAAGACCCCTGACAATCGTTAATTTCTTAGTAAATTACCTCTCATCCTTCTAAATTTCAATGAGTTTCACGTACAGAATGTGTGTCCAGCTGCAGCCCCCTTCAAGACGTATCGGCTCAGTCGCTGCAGATGGGCTCAGTTTGGAGCACAGTTTGTGAGTTCGTCACATCATAGATAAAGAGTACTGAAGGAAAAACAACAAAGTGTATCACGGAGTTCACCTGTTCTATAACAGCTTATTGATTTCGGTTACGATGAGCACAATAGCCTGCTTTTCAAGTGTTATTCGACAGAGGCCTTAAACACTTTTAATCAAAAACAAAGTATATTCGCCGAATTTAGTTAACATTTTTATAAGCACACAACGTAAGCATTTTTATTAACTGCCAACATAAAAAGCCCACACAGGTTTAGGAACCTATGTATAACCCAGAATCAATTGCCCTTCAAGCTTCTCCAATTTAATAACAAGATTCCACAAACGAGATAACCCTTTTCAAAAGTCCGGCCCAACACACAGCACTTAAGACCTGGTATGGATACTTGTTTCCTTTCTCTAAACAGTTAATCTGAATTCCTGCCCGAAAGTAGTTATTTATTTCCAAGTAATCAAGTCATCTGGCAACAGCGTTTAAAATGCAGATACCGAGAAAGGACAAGACTTTTCTTGTCTGAGTCCAGCTGCGAAATGTGAAAACGAAAGCAAAAACGTAGCGCCACAAACACAGCCCAAGCCAAAACGAAATTAAAACTCAGTTCCACAGCCAGACTCCACCCACACAATGACATCACTGAAGCCATGTGATAATACAAGACATTTATTAAAGGGACACTCACATTAGACCTTCCCCAAGAAAAACAAATAATCCATGAACTTCGAATACGGATTTGTTGTTCACCTTTTCACTTTTCCAATAAGAAAAACTGACAATAAATGTGCATTTTAATCAAAAACAAACGCATGTAAGCAGGTATAATGACAGAGTCCATGACAGTTCTTCTTCCTGCTATTGGAATCCCTCTTGATTGACAATCTCTTTGGACATGAAGGTTTCTGCACGATCCATCCATTTATCTATGCATCGGCATTTTCTATATGACCAGGTACTTATTTCAGTTCCAAGACAAAGCCTCTTGTCATTCTCCCACACAGGAGCAGTCGTAAACATAGCCTCTAGGCCGTCGAATGCAAGTTGAAATTTGCTATGTTTCTTCAGAAAGACCGTCAGTGGCGCAACAACGCTGCTAAAATTCTACACAAATTTTCAGTAAAATCCACTCATGCCAAGAACTCGCATTATTTCCCTTCGTGTCGAGGCTATTGGAAACACCCCAAAAACTTTTATGGGACAATTCTTTCATGTCAAATTGTCTGGCCGAGGAACATGACTTGGGCTTTTGCAAATTTACTTTTTGATAGGCTTACCACCAAACCCGCCTCCTGAAGTCCATCGAATAAGGCTATCAGATGCTTCAAATGTTCTTCCCAAACCTGACAAAAAAATTACCAGACCGTCTATGTAGACCGCACGATAGGCTAATCCTGAAACGACTGAGATAGTTATCCGTTGAAATGCAGCTGCGGCGTTTTTCATCCCAAATGGCATTACTTTGAATTGGTAGATACCGTCTGGAATAACAAAACCTAAATCTCCTTCGCTTTTTCGGATAAGGGTACATGCCAGTTGCCTTGAAGTAAACCCTGTTTGGAGATAAAAGCTGATTGTCCCACCAAGAGCAGCACTGTCGCACAAGTGGATAGCACTGTGGCTTCACAGCGCCAGGGTCCCAGGTTCGATTCCCTGCTGGGTCACTGTCTGTGCGGAGTCTGCATGTTCTCCCCGTGTCTGCGCGAGTTTCCTCCGAGTGCTCCGGTTTCCTCCGACAGTCAAAAGATGTGCCGGTAAGGTGGATTAGCCATGACAAATTATCATTAGTCACCAAAAAGGTTAGGAGGGGTTATTGCGTTACGGAGTTAGGGTGGAAGTGATGGCTCAAGTGGGTCGGTTCAGACTCGATGGGCCGAATAGACTCCTTCTGCACTTTATGCTCAATGTTCCAATTATCAATGTAAACCTCCAATCGTGGGATGGGGAAAAGCCTGTTCTTGTTACTGCATTCACCTCACACAATCGGGTGCCATCTGGTTTCGCAAACACCACTATGGATGAGCCCAATTGGCTCTAACCCACTTCAATTATGCCATTTTCAAGCATACTCGCAATTTTCTTTTTGACCTGTTTCAATTTGAAAGGTGTCTATATGGATGTTGTTTAATTAGAACAGCATTTGCCGCATCTACTTTATATATAGCCATGTTCGTACTGCACAGCTAATCGACACAAACGTTTCTGTGTGATATTAATACACCTCAGGTCAGCTCGTTTCTCCCCTGCAAGGTAACTCAACACTTTATCTCAATTTTTAGGAACATCGTCGTTATGCAATTTAATTTGTGGAATGACAAATTCAGAGTCATCTAGATTCGGTTCTTCGCTTTGCGGTAGAATCTCTAAAACCTCCGCCTTTTACACTCCTACCCTTTCAAAACAGCACGGTAGCATAGTGGTTAGCAGAGTTGCTTCACTGCATCAGGGTCACAGTTTAGTTTCCCGGCGTGGGTCACTGTCTGTGTGGATACTGCACCTTCCCCCCGTGTGTGCGTGGGTTTCCTCCGGGTGCTCCGGTTTCCTCGCACAGTCCAAAGATGGGCAGGTTAGCTGGAATGGCCATTCTAAGTTGCCGTTAGATTCCAAAAAGATTAGATGGGGTTACGGGGATCAAGGGGATAGGGTGGAGGCAATGGGTTTAAGTAGATTTCTCTTTCCAATGTCGATTCACACTCGATGAGCTGATTGGTCTCCTTTTGTACTGTAAGTTCTATGTTTCTATGAATACATTTTAATAATATGCACATGACACGCTCAGTACGTTTTCCTTCTATCTGGCTTTTTACCACATAATTCACCACACTTAATTTCCTTTCAATCTGATAAAGTGCACAAATCATTGCTTTTAAAGGCTCACGGACCACTGGCAACAATAATAATACTTTATCTTCACAGGCAAAAACTACGAACATTTGCTTTCTTTCCCACGACCCGTTTCATCATATGCTGTGCAACTTTTAAATGTTGTCGAGACAATTCACCTGCTCTATTTTATCGTCCCTAAAATTTCACACGTAATCCAACAATCTAATTTGAGCATGCTCATTCACCAATTTCACCTTAATTAATTTAGGTGGTCTTCTTAACTCATGACAAAATATTATTTCAAAAGGAATGAATTTGATTGACTTATCAGGTATATCCCTAATTCCAAACAGTACGAATGGAACTCCTTTACCCCAATACGCTGAATAATCTTGGCAATAAACCCTCAATATTATCTTTAACGCTTGATGCCACCTTTCCAGCGTTCCCCGCTATACTGGATGGTACGAAGTTGATTTAAATTGTTTTGCTGTGCAACTATCCATAACTTTCTTGAATAACCTGGTGGTAAAATTTGATCCATGATCCGATTGTATTTCTACGGGTTGTCAGTATCTAGTGAAGAATTGAAGTAAATTCTCCACAATATTTTTAGGTGTAACATTACGTACTTGAATGGCCCATGCAACGTAGTAGACAGATCCATTATATTCAAAAGATATTGATTCCCACCTTTTGTTTTCTAAGCGGGCCTGCACAATCAATTAAGACCCTTGCAACAGGTTCCTCAAATGTTGGAATAGGTATTAAGCACACTGGTTTTATCACCGCTTGAGGCTTCGCTTTCACTTGACATGTTGGACACAATCGACAGAATTTAACTAAATCTTTATGAAGTCGAGGCCAATAAAATGTTTTTTGTATTTTAGCGTACTGCCAAATGACTTTCTACTGGTACTTCATGCGGTACTCACAACACCTCCTTTCTGTACCCGACCAGAAATACCACTTGATGAATTTAGGCCCAATTTTCATCTGCCTGCATATGTGAAGTTCTCCATTTTCTCATTAAGACGTAATTTTTAAGGTAATAACATTCTGGCATACAATCAGAATCCTCATCCGTGTATGCTTTCTAACATATCCGTTCTATTTCGATATCTTTCTGTCAATTATCCTGAACTAAAAATGTCCGCCGAATCCTCCACTTGTTCTTGTTCTTTTCGAACCATCTGATTAAAAATATTTTCTGATAATTGAACTTCAAATTCATCTTCACTCTTTGATCTCTCCGCTTGCCTTAACCTGGGGCTTTGTGAACTTGTTCCCATACAATCCGTATAAATCCCAGAGTATTCGTCCTTTAGCAATTCAGCTGTTTTGCTTTTTCCACTGGCTTATCAACCACAGTACGCATCACCCCCAACTGCGACCCAGCTGTATCATTACACAAAATTATCTGCATTCCTGGACCAAATAGTTTCTCTGTTACTGCTATTACTCTTCACTGAACTTTCCAACCTTGACATATATAATGGAACCCTATTCTTCTCACCCTGAATTCCACATATTTCCACCTGTTCTGGTAATATTCCTCCCAAACTACACAATACCTCATCCATTACCATCGAAGATTGACTTGCTCCCGTTTATGTTAATCTCTAACTACTTAACCTACTCCTCCTGGTACACATGAGTAAACTATACCCACACATGTAAACACTTTCAAGAGATCTGGTACCGTCTTGTCAATAACCTCTTGATCAGGCTGCACAATCCTTCATATCAATTGGCACATTGACACACCCTGCTACCATATCCTGTTTTACAACAACAGCGTTCCCATTGCATTAATTCAACTCCCAACGCCGTGATGTGACATGGCTTAGGTTTTTACAGCAAAACAATCTGAAACTTTTCATTTCTCTGTTTGCACTGAGTGCTGAATTTGGTGCATTTGACTGCTATAGTGAGAGTTTGGTGACTGAGAGAGCATAATGGTTAATTTTATATAAAGTCTAGTCTTTCTTTTATTTAGTCATTTAACTTAAAAGCTGCTGTTTCGTTTAGAAGAAGGTAAATTTTCAATCAGCTTTAAACATTTTTCTACTTGTTGGTACTTGCAGCTGGAGCTTGTTAATTACTTAGTTAGATCAGGCCAGTTTGCAGATGCGAGAGTCACAGCACAAAAGTGATCCAGCTACAGTGCAGACTTTGTTTGCACTGAGTGCTGCATTTGGTGCATTTGAGTGCTACAGTGTGAGTTTGGTGACTGAGGAAGTTAGGTGAGGAGGGAGCAAGTTGCTCCTTTCATTGCATTTCTGCAAAGAGCGAGAAGGGATTCGGGATTTGTCAGAGAGTGTCGATGACTGGGAGCAGAATCGGAGGGCGGATGTCCAGTTGGTCCACAGGGCAGCTATATTCTGTTAGGTAAGAGGGGATGGAGGCAAGGGCAGCTGCGTTCTCCTCCTGTAGGATGTGGGTGGTGAGGGCTACCACCGGTCTCCCAGCTGACTATACCTTCTGGAAGTGTACCCAATTCCAGCTCATCAGACAGTTAGGGATGGACAAAATGGAAATGTGGAGCATGTTCAAGGAACAGCTACTGCGTGTCTTTGATAAGTATGCACCTGTTAGGCAGGGAGGAAGTGGTCCAGTGAGAAACCATGGGTTACTAAAGCAGTTGAAACACTTGTCAAGAGGAAGAAGGAGGCTTATGTGAAGATGAGACGCGATGGTTCAGTTGGGTCGCTTGAGAGTTACAAGTTAGCTAGGAAGGTTGTAAAGAGAGAGCTAAGAAGAGCCAAGCGAGGACATGAGAAGTACATGGCAGGTAGGATCAAGGATAACCCTAAAGCTTTCTATAGGTAAGTCAGGAATAAAAGAATGACGAATGTAAGAGTAGGGCAAGTCAAGGACAGTAGTGGGAAGTTGTGCGTAGAGTTCGAGGAGATAGGAGAGGTGCAAAATGAATATTTTTCGTTAGTATTCACACAGGAAAAAGACAAAGTTGGCGAGGAGAATACTGAGATACAGGCTACTAAACTAGAAGGGCTTGAGGTTCTAAAGGAGGAGGAGTTAGCGATTCTGGAAAGTGTGAAAATAGATAAGTCCCCTGGGCCGGATGGGATTTATCCTAGGATAGCACGGTAGCATGGTGGGGCAGAACGGTAGCATAGTGGGGCAGCACGGTAGCATGGTGGTTAGCATAAATGCTTCACAGCTCCAGGGTCCCATGCTCGGTTCCTGGCTGGGTCACTGTCTGTGCGGAGTCTGCACGTCCTCCCTGTGTGTGCGTGGGTTTCCTCCGGATGCTCCGGTTTCCTCCCATAGTCCAAAGATGTGCGGGTTAGGTGTAATGGCCATGCTAAATTGCCCGTAGTGTCCTAAAAGTAAGGGGGGGGGGGGTTGGGTTACGGGTATAGGGTGGATACGTGGGTTTGAGTAGGGTGATCATTGCTCAGCACAACATCGAGGGCCGAAAGGCCTGTTATGTGCTGCACTATTATATGTTCTATGTTCTATGATTCTCTGGGAAGCTAGGGAGGAGATTGCTGAGCCTTTGGCTTTGATCTTTAAGTCATCTTTGTCTACAGGAAAAGTGCCATAGGACTGGAGGGTAGCAAATGTTGTCCCCTTGTACAAGAAGGGGAGTAGAAATAACCCCAGTAACTATAGACCAGTGAGCCTTACTTCTGTTGTTGGCAAAGTCTTGGATAGGTTTATAAGAGATAGGATGTATAATCATCTGGAAAGGAATAATTTGATTAGAGATAGTCAACATGGATTTGTGAAGGGTTGGTCTCACAAACCGAATTGAGTTCTTCGAGAAGGTGACCAAACAGGTGGATGAGGGTAAAGCAGTTGATGTGGTGAATATGGATTTCAGTAATGCGTTTGATAAGGTTCCACACGGTAGGCTATTGCAGAAAATGCAGCGGCATGGGATTCAGCATGATTTAGCGGCTTGGATCAGAAATTGGCTAGCTGATAGAAGAGAAAGAGTGGTGGTTGATGGGAAATGCTCTGACTTGTGTCCAGTTATTAGTGTTGTGCCATAAGGATCTGTTTTGGGGCCGTTGTTGTTTGTCATTTTTATAAATGACCTGGAGGAGCGCGTAGAAGGATGGGTGAGTAAATTTGCATATGACACTAATTTCGGTGGAGTTGTGGACAGTGCAGAAGGATGTTAGAATTTACAGAGGGACATAGATAAGCTGCAGTGCTGGGCTGACAGGTGGCAAATGGAGTTCAATGCAGAAAAGTGTGAGGTGATTCAATTTGGAAGGAATAACAGGAAGGCAGAGTGCTGGGCTAATGGTAGGATTCTTGGTAGTGCAGACGAGCAGAGAGATCTCGGTGTCCATGTCCATAGATCCCTGAAAGTTGCCACCCAGGTTGAGAGGGTTGTTAAGAAGGCGTACGGTGTGTTAGCTTTTATTGGTAGAGGAATTGAGTTTCGGAGCCATGAGGTCGTGTTACCGTTGTACAAAACTCTGGTGCGGCCGAATTTGGAGTATTGTGTGCAGTTCTGGTCGCCACATTATAGGAAGGATGTGGAAGCATTGTAAAGGGTACAGAGGAGATTTACAAGAATGTTGCCTGGTATGGAGGGAAGATCATATGAGGAAAGGCTGAAGGACTTGAGGCTGTTTTCGTTAGAGAGAAGATGGTTAAGCGGGTATTTAATTGAGGCATACAAGATGATCAGAGGATTAGATAGGGTGGACATCGAGAGCCCTTTTCCTCGGATGGTGATGTCCAGCACGAGGAGGCATAGCTTTAAGTTGAGGGGAGATAGATATAGGACAGATGACAGATGTGGGTTCTTTACTCAGAGAGTAGTAAGGGCGTGGAATGCCCTGCCTGTAATAGTAGTGGACTCGCCATCACTAAACGCATTCAAATGGTCATTGGATAGGCATATGGACGATAAGGGAATAGTGTAGAGGGACTTTAGAAGGGTTTCACAGGACGGTGCAACATCTTGGGCCGAAGGGCCTGTACAGCGCTGTAATGTTCTATGTTCTATGGAACTGGAGCTGGAGCTGGATGAACTTCGGATCATTCGGGAGGCAGAGCGGGATATAGAGAAGACTTACTGGGAGATGACCACAGCCAAGGTACAGGACAAGTGAAGCTTGTTAGAATCAGGGGAAAGAAAACAAACAGTCAGACATTGCAGGGATCGCTCGTGGCCATTCTCCTTCAAAACAAGTATACCGTTTTAGATGCTGTTGGGGGGTATGGCCGACACGGGGAAGGCCCTCGCGGCCAGGTCTCTGGCACTGAGTCTGTGTCTGGGGCTCAGAAGGGAAGGGTAGAGAATAGAAAAGCAATAGTAATAGGTTCATTGGTTAGGGGAATAACTAGGAGATTCCGCGGTCGCGAGCGAGACTCCCGCAAGGTATGTTGACTCCCGGGTACCTGGGCCATGGTAGTCTTGGATCGTGTCTTCAGGATCCTGAAAGGGAGGGTGACCATCCAGACGTCGTGGTGCCCATTGGTACCAACGACGTAGGTAGGAAAAGGGGAGTGGAGGTAATAAACGAGTTTAGGGAGTTTGGCTGCAAGTTAAACGCCAGGACAGACAGAGTTGTCATCTCTGGTTTGTTGCCGGTGCCACGTAATAGCGAGGCGAGGAATAGGGAGAGAGTGCAGTTGAACACGTAGCTGCAGCAATGGCGTAGGAGGGAGGGCTTCAGCTATTTGGACAATTGGAGCTCATTCTGGGGAAGGTGGGACCGGTACAATAAGGATGGGTTGCATCTGAACCAGAGGGGCACCAATATCCTGGGAGGGAGGTTTTGTAGTACTCTTTGGGAGGGTTTAAACTCATTTGGCAGGGGAATGGGATCCGGGTTTGTAGTCCAGCAACGAAAGGAGCCGATATTCAGGACGCCAAAGCGTGTACTGAGGCAGTGGGCAAGGGAACACTGACAAAAGTGAGTACTTGCAGGTAAGGAGATGGGTGGAAGTGTGTATACTTCAACGCAAGAAGCTTCAGGAATAAGGTGGGTGAACTTAAGGCATGGATCGGTACTCGGGACTACGACGTGGTGGCCATTACGGAAACTTGGATAGAAGAGGGGCAGAAATCGTTGTTGGAGGTCCTTGGTTATAGATGTTTCAATAAGATTAGGGAGGGTGGTAAAAGAGGTAGGAGTGGCATTGTTAATTAGAGATAGTATCACAGCTGCAGAAAGGCAGTTCGAGGAGTATCTGCCTACTGATGGTAGTATGGGTTGAAGCCCGAAATAGGAAAGGAGCACTCACACTGTTGGGAGTTTCCTGTAGTCCACCAGCAGAGATGCGAAATAACAGATTGGGAAACAGATTTTGGAAAGGTGCAGAAGTCACAGAGTAGTAGTCATGGGTGACTTCATCTTCCCAAATATTGAGTGGAAACTTTTTAGATCAAATAGTTTGGATGGGGTGGTGTTTGTGCAGTGTGTACAGGAAACATTTCTAATACAGTATGTAGATTGTCCGACCAAAAGGGAGGCCATATTGGATTTGGCACTTGGTAATGAACAAGGGCAAATGATAGATTTGTTAGTGGGGGCGCATTTTGGAGCTAGTGGCCACAATTTTGTGACTTTCACTTTAGTAATGGAGAGGGATAGGTGCGTGCAAGAGACC
Source organism: Scyliorhinus canicula (assembly GCF_902713615.1). Lineage (NCBI taxonomy): Eukaryota > Metazoa > Chordata > Chondrichthyes > Carcharhiniformes > Scyliorhinidae > Scyliorhinus > Scyliorhinus canicula. Next base: position 89,073,675 of record NC_052165.1, on the reverse strand, counting down.
AACTTTGACAATTGAGGAAAGGGTAAATACGATGCTCTGAGACAATATATGAAGTTGGGAACATCGGCTGTCAGGGAAGGACATAAGTGAAATGTGGAGCTTCTTCAAGAAACAAATACTACGTGTCGTTGATATGTATGTCCCTCTCAGGCAGGGTAGAGATGGTCGAGTGAGGAAACCATGGATGACTGGAGAGGTTGAATGTCTTGTTAAGGGGAAGAAGCAGACTTCTGTAATGCTGGGGAAACAAGGTTCAAGACATGACGATGGAGGGATACAGGATAGCCAGGAGAGAACTGCAGAAATGGATTAGGAGAGCTAAGAATGGGCATGAAAACCCCAAGGCCTTTTTGCACATATGTGAGACATATGAGAATAACGAGAACGAGGATTGGTTCAAGCAAAGAGAGTAGCGGGAGATTGTGTATTGAATCTGAAGAGATAGCGGAGAGGTCTTGAACGAGTACTTTTCTTCAGTATTTTCAAATGATAGGGGCCATATTGTTGGAGAGGACAGTGTGAAAGAGACTGGTAACCTCGAGGAGATACTTGTTGGGAAGGAAGATGTGTTGGGCATTTTGAAAATCTTGAGGATCGACGTTCCCCGGGTCTGACTGGATATAACCAAGGATTCTATGGGAAGCAAGAGATGAAATTGCAGCGCCGTTGGCAATGATCTTTTCCTCCTCACTGTCAACATGAGTGGTACCAGGGGATTGGAGAGTGGCGAATGTCGCGCCCCTGTTCAAAAAAGTGCATTGGGATAACCCTGGGTATTAGAGGCCAGTAAGTCTTACTTCGATGGTCGGCAAAGTAATCAAAAGGGTACTGGGGGATCGGATTTCTGAGTTTCTGAAAGTCACTGCTTGATTCGGGATAGTGAACACAGATTTGTGAGGGGTAGGTCTTGCCTTGTAACTGTTATTGAATTATTTGAGGAAGTGACCAAGCATGTGGTTGAAGGTAAAGCAGTGGATGTATTGTACATGGATTTTAGTAAGGCATTTGATCAGGTTCTCCATGGTAGGCTTATGCAGAATGTAAGAAGGCATGGGATAGTAAGAAATATGCCCAGTTGACTAACGAACTGGCACACCAATAGAAGTCAGAGAGTGGTGGTGGATGGCAAATATTCAGCCTGGAGCCCGGTCACCAGTGGCGTACCGGATGGATCAGTTCTGCGTCCTCTGCTGTTTATGATTTTCATTAATAACTTGGATGAGGGAGTTGAAAGGTGCGTCAGAAAATTTGCAGACGATACGAAGATTGATGGAGTTGTGGATAGTGAGGAGGGCGGTTGTCGTCTGCAAAAAGACATAGATTTGATGCAGAGCTGGGCTGAGAAGTGGCAGATGGAATTTAACCCTGAAAAGTGTGAGGTTGTCCATTTTGGATGGACAAATATGAATGCGGAATACAGGGGTAACGGTAGGGTTCTTGGCAATGTGGATGAGCAGAGAGATCTTGGGGTCTATGTTCATAGACCTTTGAAAGTTGGCACTCAAGTGGATAGAGCTGTGAAGAAGGCTTATGGTGTGCTAGCGTTCATTAGCAGAGGGATTGAATTTAAGAGCTGTGAGGTGATGATGCCGCTGTACAAAGCCTTGGTGAATCCACATTTGGAGTACTGTGTGCAGTTCTGGTCGCCTCATTTTAAGAAGGATGTAGGAGCTTTGGAAAATGTGCAAAGGAGATTTACCAAGATTTTGCCTGGAATGGAGAGTACGTCTTACGAGGAAAGGTTGAGGGTGCTATGCCTTTTCTCATTAGAACGGAGAAGGATGATGGGCGACTAGATAGAAGTTGATAAGATGATCAGGGGAATAGATAGAGTAGACAGTCAGACATTTTGTCCCAGAGTGGAACACACATTTACAAGGGGACATAAATTTAAGGTGAATGGTGGAAAATATAGGGGGGATTTCAGAGGTAGGATATTTACCCAGAGCATAGTGGGGACACGGAATGGTCTGCAAGTGTAAGTAGTTGAGTCGGAAAGATTAGGGACCTTGAAGCGGCTATTGGATAGGTACATGGATTACGGTAAAATAATGGAGTGTAGATTAATTTGTTCTAAAGGGCAGCACAGTTCCATTGTGGATAGCACAATTGCTTTACAGCTCCAGGGTCCCAGGCTCGATTTTGGCTTGTGTCACTGCCTGCGCGGAGTCTGCACATCCTCCCCGTTTGTGCGTGGGTTTCCTACGGGTGCACCGATTTCTTCCCACAGTCCAAAGATGTGCAGGTTAGGTGGATTGGCCATGATCAATTGTCCTGAGTGTCCAAAATTTCCCCTCCTGTTTGGTGGGGTTACTGGGTGATTGCGAGAGGGTGGAGGTGTTGACCTTGTGTAGGGTGCTCTTTGCCGGGGACGGTGTGGGCCCGAAGGGCCGAGTGGCCTACTTCTGCACTGTAAATCCTATGATAATCTATGATCAATCTAGGCGAAAGTTTTGGCACAACATCTTGGGTCGAAGATTTTCGGCCAGTTCTTTGCTGTATTTTTCTATGTTCTATGTTCTTCCATGCTTCCGGATTTCTTTTTAATCTACTATCTCCTAATTATCTCCCATCAGATCCGCTTTACCTCTGCGACTTCGGTACTTCTCTTTTCCCCAGTTTCTGTTCCTCACAGGCTGAAACTGATGTCAGAGACCAAACTGCGATATATTAACTAATTCATAATCATCTGCCATTTTACTTGTTAAATCTCGTATTTTTAAACCCTCTGCTCTTACACATGAGTTCTGACTACAGCAGGAATTTAACTTTTCAACTCCTCCAAAATTATAATTTATTGCAGAACTTTATGCGGTTGGTCTGTTGCCAAAGCCCTATCCACCTATCAAAATTACTATGTTTGTCCGCTTCAAACTCCATGTATGTTTGACCAGGTTATTTCGTTAAATTTCTAAACATTTATCTGTACGCTTCAGGCACTAGATGATATAAACCTAAGATGTTTTTTTCACCTCCTCAGACGTCCCAGATACCTCCTCTCATAGGGATGAAAATACTTCACTCGCTCTACCTACCATCTTTGCTTGAATCAGTAATACCCATATGTCCTGTGACCATTTTATTTGTTTAGCTGCCTTCTCAACTGAAATGAAAAAAACTTCTACCTCTTTCTCCTCAAACCTTGCCAATGCTTGGACTTATTTAAATTGATCCCCACCAGCTGTATCACTATCCTCATCACTGTCCTAAAAATGGACACTTCTCTTTTGATCGGCCACTTTTATCTGAATGTCACGTTTCATGAACATTTTCTGAAGTTCAAACTCTCTCTCTTTATCCCTTTATTCTCCTTTCCTTTTTCCTGTCCCTTTTTCTTTGTCCCTCATCTGTACCTCCCTTTCTCTTTCTTTTCTCACATTTCGTATTCAAGCTGCTTTAAATATTTTCCGTGTTCAAGCTGTTTGATCTGTAATTGAATTGTTGCCATTTACAATTATTCTGACTGTGTTTCAGGCAATTGTACATGCTCACCTCTTCATTTCGTATTTCGTCAGGCAATTTTAACTGCACTGTTTTTGGCAAATATAAAAGCCTTTTTTAAGTCTCTATTTGTTAGCTTCTGTGTGTGGCCTTCTCCACCCCTAAAACATCTAGCTTCTGAAAGAGCCATTGTCCACAACACACTCCCAACGTAGCCCCTGATCGCGTGCCTGGCCGAAGTGGAGGCACCCCGGCGTAAGATTCCACCGCCCCCGCCCCACAAGGATGTCCAGCATCACACCTTTGGCTGGGGAATCATAGTTCCTGACCAAACCGTGGAGTGCACCGCTTTTGTGATGTTCTGCCCCCTCCAAAGCGGCATATTCAGAGAATGTTATGTACAAATAAAGATAAACATCCTGATCATTTACAGTTTTCTGTCGGTATTAGTTGAGTCAAAGCACCTCCAGAGACCATGGTTGGGATTATGCAAAATGTCGGCTAAGTGTTGACGCTGTCCTAAACACCGGAGTGTTTCATGAAGGCGTTCAGTGACCTCTTGGCCCATCGATTCAGTGGATCACAAGGGTGTCAGAACAGCGCCGCAGTGTTCCACGCAGTTCCGGCATGATACGCGGCACTCCATTGCTGGCACGGGTGGGCGCATGTGCATGGCATCTGTTTCCACGCCGTCTCCTGCGCGTGATGGCCATTTCCACGCATGTGCATGCATGTGATTGACGTATCTGCGGCAGTGCCGCCAGTCCTCGGTAGCGGGACATCGGGCAGCGCGGAAGAATTTAGGCCCCCACCAGATCGCGTGTACCAGCCGATCGGTATCGTCCGATCGCGGGTCTGACCATCATGGAGGCCTTTCCTCCCCCGAGTCTGTAAACCGCACCCCCACCAGGCCAATTTCATTGGCCCCCGACCGGCGCCGCATCGACCGGGCATTCGCAACTGGCGGTGATTCTCTGGTCGCCGGACAATCGAGCCCCAGCGTCGGAGAGGTGTGATGTGAATTTTCGGCATCAACGGAGATTCTCGGCGAATCCCGGTCCACACTTTTGGGTTCAAGAACATATGAGACATCGTCCAAACGGAGATACCACATGAAATGTGTACAGTGAAATAAAATAATTGTGTACAGAACAAGTACTGGACGTGAGTGAGATGGGTTTCATATTCGATAATAACAATCAGCAGTGCACAATAGGCCTAGCTAATATTATGTAATACTATTTAATATTGCTTGATAACACAAAGCCTTAATGTTACTTAAGACACGGCAGCAGGGCTCCAAGCCGCGGTCGGCTTTCCTTCATTCATGCGGGAGAGCAGGGACATTCCAATTATGAGGACCAGAATATGTGCTGCCACTGTCTCCAGCTGCAGCTCCTGGAAGCATGAGTTTCAAAACTTCAGCAGCGGCTGGGTACACGATGGATCATCCGCGATGCGGTGACTATCGTGGGTAGGACATACAGAGAGATGGCCACCCCGCAGAATCACACTCTGCAGGCAGTAAGAGAATAGTGACCACCAGGCAGAATAAGAGGACGAGGCAATGTAGAATAAGTCGACACGAGTCAGGCGTGATGACTTCCGTTGATTGACGTTATTACAGATCTCAAGGAGGCCAGGAAAACACATATGGCCTGAATTCCACGTAAGAAGCTAGACAAAAGGTATCTCGGCTTGCAGATGACAGCATAGTTTATATACATTCTGAACTGGTTTCATCACGTATTTTTGTTCCTCCCCTTATTCTGTTGCCTGACCTTTCCCTAAAAAATGTTTATTCGAGACCCACAAAATCTCCATGGTGACCCTGCTGTCCTTCATACCCGAGGAGTCTCCCATCACCTTTTGAATTGAGAATAGGTTACACTTCTAGTGGGAGACGCTTTCATCCTCAAGGGGAGAAATTTCTGGCTGTCAATCCCTTTCCTCTGATAGCTAATTCTTATGACAACAAACAGTCAGTTTCTCTCTCTGATCACCTATTTGATCATCAGACCCCACTAGATTCTTATTGCGAACCTAGCTGCTGCACTCAAACCATCATATTGTTATTAGAACGGAAAACATTGTCACCATCTTTACTTCACAGAATATTTTATAATGCTCAGTTAAATACGACAACATGAACTATATTTTCAGGAGCACAAAGCGTGGTCTTTATAAAAGTGTGCACTGATGACTGCAGTTCTCGACTAATTACTGTATGCCATGACTTGAGAAGTGGAACAGTCCAGTTGAGTTGACACTCCTGTGATCATTTGGTGTCGTGTCTTTGCCTCGTCTCAGGCCTTAAATAAATGTCTTTCAGAAGCAGCCGTTTGATTTAATGAAAACTTCATTGAGATGCGCCATTTGGACTGCACATTTCCTGAAAATGCTACATTTTCTGTTATTTCAAGTTGATGCCCCTGTGTGTTTATTATAGGTTATCTCCATAGTCCAATGGAATAGATGTTGCTGAGGCAAAAGTCCACAAAGCCGATCATAGCTCCATAATTTATTTCTGAACGGTAATGTAACAACATATTTATGTAATCAGGACCCAATGTGAGATGTCATGATCTATTCATCAGAACATTTACGAGGGTCCACTAGCCTTAGCTTATGTCTGTTTCGCATTTTATGTAGAAAATGAAATTCAGCTGAATTAACAGACAGCCTGTTCTGCTCCGACCAACGGAAAATGGAAGAACAATCGAAAATAGAGGAAAACCTAAATTCCGAATCTTCAGACATTTTGTTGGGATTAGTGAAATTGCTATTTCAGTTTGCCCTATCTAATAAGTGTGTTCAAAAAGCGTTTTAAATCTGCGACTCATTGCTCGACTGGCTTCTGTTTAGTGTTATTGACATAGCCTCCGATTCAGCGTGAAAATGCATTGAAGTCCTGTCTTCAGCTCAGCTCGGAATTTTTTCTGTGTCAGCCCATAAATACAGGTGTTTGTGCAGCAACTTAGCAGTTGCAACATAAACCCAACCTGTTGAAATATATATATAGGACTGTTGGCATATTTGTTTCCGTAAAGGAAATCTAACACAGGATACATAACTGAATGTATAACATATGTCATCCACAATAGCATGAAATTGGCAGATATTGAGAAAAGCAAAATTATGGATTTTCTCCGATTCTGCAGCTCTGGGTCTCGAAGGTTTTCGTTGGTACCTCGGAGAGCCTTGCGAATTCTATTTGCTACGAAAATATGTCTGACAGTTATGACATTGAACAACAGAATTAAAAGGATTGGTAATAGAGGGGTAATGATACTGTCGAACCACTCGAATGCTTTCCATAAGGGAGAAGTGAAATAATTGACTGCAGGAAGACAAAACCATGGCAGATTGCCATCAGTTTCAAACATGCAGTAAAACGGGATAGTCCTCAGGCAGCTCGCCACAAATATGGTTATTATTACCATTGCTGAAGATTTCTTGCTGCAGTAGTTTGAGTGAATTTTCTGGAAGCAAATTGCTACGCAACGATCAAAAGTAAATGCGACGGTATACCAGACAGAACAATCTACAGCTACAACATATGCTACAAAATTCATTTCAAAAGCTGGATTTATAAGCAGAAAACTAATTGACAAATACATGACATGAACCCTCTGAAATATGACGTGGACAATAAGAACTGCGAGATCTGCCACTGCCATCGACAACAGATATCGAATTGTGCATTTGGAGAGACCGCACTTCCCTCGGTACAGAATTACAATCGCCACCAAGTTAACTGGAAAAATAAACATGAAAACACAATTAGTTCAAATATTCGCCCTTTTCAGAAAGATAATCATAATCTCATTCAGAAAATTGTTGTACATTAGCCGTACAGTTCGGAACAAAATATAAAATGAAATTGCAAATCTGTTCATAAACAATCAGTGAAACACATCTCAATGAAGGGACTCAAGAGTTAAAATTAAATAACTAGCATTTGACAATACTGCACTCAAACACACAGAGATATTCTATTAATTATGTTGTAGAAAGCATGTAGACTGTAGTGTATGAGTAATCTGTGCAGTATAACATTAAGAATCCCTTCCCTCCTATTTAATCATGTTAGGCACAGCACATAAGAGTTCATGCGTCCTACTGCCGTATTTGAACCTTAATTCACAGGTCACGCTGTCAGAGATCGGTTAATATTTTGTCTTCTAGCCGTAGTGAGTGTCAGTGTGCGGCTGCCAGTTGGCTTTTACACGATATACACGCCCATGCCAAAGTCATGTTTTCGCCCTTATTATTCACCATCCCAGGAAAACATATTATTGGCTGCAGAAACAGCGTTTGAGATATCACATGAAGTACCATTTTTTCACGATTAAACAGAACCAGTCCCGAAAAAAACTCGTTCGATCTGGGCACCGATAAATATCAATGCGGTTAGATTCCTCCATACCGGTGGGGCGGAGGGGGGGGGGGGAGCACTGTACAATAATGATTAACACAGTTGCCCCACAGCTCCAGGGTCCCAGGTTCGATTTCCGGTTAGGGTCACTGTCTGTGCGGAGTTTGCACTGACTACCCGTGTCTGCGTGGGTTTCCTCCGTGTGCTCCGGTTTCCTTCCACTTTCCAAAAATGTGTTTCGGTGGGTTGGCCTTGCTGAATTGCCCTTGTTGTCCAAAAAGGTTGGGTTGGGTTGAGTGGCGTTACTTGGTTACTGGGATGCGATGGGGGTGTGGGCTTCGGTAGCGTGCTCTTTCCAAGGGCCGGTGCAGACTCGTTGGGTCGAATAGCCTCCTTATGCACTGTAAATTATCTGAATCTATGCTTCTATGATATCGCTGCGGTTTATTGAAACACTGGGGAAAAAATAACTAACGCGGGTTACTGCTCAGAGACATCAGAATCTTTTTTCAAATAAATTGAATTAAAGCAAACACAGGATGATCAAAACGGTAATCAAGTCAAAGCACCAAACATGCGTTCTGAAGTGGAACTACACTTAAAAAAGAAATAAAGTGCAAGAAAACAATTAAGAAGAAAGTCAATGGAACACAATGCTTAATAATTTTCAAATATTGACACTTCCGGAGGCAGTTCCACTCTGATGTTTGTGCCTCTATGGAGGAAATGTTAATTCCAAAATAATCGAATTGTGTTTGTATTTTCTGGTCAAAAATGAAGAAAATAACGCTTCAATTTGGATTGTCATTAAATGAAAAGTCTTTGTGAGCCTCATGCGACAATTCTTAACTAACAAACGAAATAAACATTCACATATTCATATTCGAACTCTCTTGTCTCGTTTCAATATCTTACCTGGAATACCGATGGCTGCAAGAGCAGGATAGTAAATTCGTTCTAAATTGTAAATTGTAGGATATTCCATTCTCCGTGTGCGTCCTGTCCGGTCCAGGGCATTGTATACACAAATATAGGGACCCAACTCCTTAATAACGACATCGAGGACCCTCCACAGAGACAGTCATTTACGAACGTTAGATAATTTTGGCAAAGGTGTTAGCTTCACAGCACTGAACAAACAGAATTAGTCAACTGCCTTTCCCCCATGGATCTGGATGCACTCTAGGCAATGCATCACTGGTTCTGGAAAACAAAATAATTTTGTAACTCTTAGAAGAAACTACAAAACTTGAATTTTAAATTCAATTCCCATCTACACTCGGGAAAAGCAAATCTGAAACAATATTTATAGCAATCCAGGCGAAGAATGAAATTTATATATGGAGATACACTAGCGAATGTGTTTGGCTTTATTGTCGAGACGAATAACCACTTCCACGAGTTGCATGGAAAATTTAATTTACCTTGAACTTTGCAAGAATTTGATAAATCGCCTAATTTAACTACATAATTTCATTGACAATTAACTCTGCCCAATCAATGGGGTCTTTGTAGATTCAATTAATTGTTATTTTGTGTGACTGAACAGATATTTATTGGTTACCTCAAACTTCCATGAGTCTGATAGTACTTTGTTTAAAAATTCTGTGGTAGATTTTGGCACGTGCACAAAGAATAAATATGATTACTATGGCGCTGAAAATGTAGCTGACAAATAGGTGAAAACAAAGTTATCAGGGAGCACTGAAATAAAAACAAATATTGTGCATGCATGGAAACTACTTACAAAAAATAAACTGTTCGGAATAGTAAGCCGATTTGGTAACATCTGGGGAGAGAGAAATGAGTGATCAATTTTCATTTCGAGGTCTTTGACGTGAAATGTTCAAGTTATAGAACAGTACAGCACAGAACAGGCCCTTCGGCCCTCGATGTTGTGCCGAGCAATGATCACCCTACTCAAACCCACGTATCCACCCTAAACCCGTAACCCAACAACACCCCCCTTAACCTTACTTTTTAGTACACTACGGGCAATTTAGCATGGCCAATCCACCTAACCCGCACATCTTTGGACTGTGGGAGGAAACCGGAGCACCCGGAGGAAACCCACGCACACAGTGGGAGGACGTGCAGACTCCACACAGACAGTGACCCAGCCGGGAATTGAACCTCGGACCCTGGAGCTGTGAAGCATTTATGCTAACCACCATGCTACCGTGCTGCCCCTAAGTTATTATACATTAAATGGTTTCCTCCAATATTTGCCAGCTCACCAATTTTAGCACCAAATGTTTGGTTCAGTTAAGGGGTTCTGCGAAGTAAAACAATCATTGAATTTTAAGAACATACATTCTGCATCGAGAAAGTGGGAAATATCTGTGATTTATTTCATCAACAAGCAACTGGTATGGAGCTGAGTTCTTGTGTATCTAATGTTCTTTTGTTTGAAAATTACGATTAAGAATCATGTGGATCTACAATTATACCATTCTACCACTTATATCAAGGGAACAACTCTGGTTCAACGAGGAATGCAGACGATCATACGAGGATCTGCATAATGCACTGATGAAAATGAGTTGTCTCTCAGGCGAAGGATATGCACAGGACCACATGTGCGACAAAGAGCAAAGAGTGACATTTATAGAATTAAACAATGCAAAATGAGATTTACATTGTGGTTCGATATCAATAATATAATTTCCCGCACATAAGTGCCTGAATTCCTCAGTAAGAAGTCTAACAACACCAGTTTAAAATCCAACATGTTTGTTTCAAACACTAGCTTTCGGAGCACTGCTCCTCCCTCAGGATTCAGGTGCATGCATTCACCTGAGGAAGGAGCAGTGCTCCGAAAGATAATGTTTGAAACAAATATGTTGGACTTTAACCTCGTGTTGCAAGAGTTCAGAGTGTGCTCATCCCAGTCAAAAGCCAGCATTGCCGCATGATGAATTTCTCAAGGAATTGTCCTCAGCCCAAACATCTTTAGTTACTTCATCAGTGATCTTCCTTCCATCAACATGTCAGAACTGGGGATCTTAGATGGTGATTGCATTCTCTACTGGACCATTTGCAATTCCTGCGATATTTGCAACTTGTCCGTGCCCAATACAACAACTCCTCAATATCCTCAATAATATCCAGGCTTGGTCTTAAAAGAGGCAATCAACATTATCTCCGTTCAAGTATTGGGAAATAAGCAACACCTACCAAAGTTAATCTAGTTATGACACACTGACATTTAATGCGCTCAGTCACAGTGTAATTCCGGAAACGCGCTTGACCAACTCCCCAAATCCTGCACACTATCTTCATGGAACAAATGATAAATTGAACAATACCCACGATTTTCCTTGATGAGTTCATTTGCAACAACTAAGAAGCTTAACACTATCAAGGAAAAAGCTTTGCCTTGATTCCCACCCCTCCACAAACATTATCTCCCACCCCCCACTGCAATAAACAATGGCAGTGGTATGCACCACCTGCAAGATACTCTGCCTAAACTCACGGAGGCTCCCTTCGAGGAACCTTCAAAAGTCACGACTTCTAGGAGAACAAGGTAGCCATCTCCATGTGAACAAGACAATGTGGGAGTTCTCTTGTAGTCTAAACACTACTCTCAGGAAATGTGCTGTCGTTGCTTAACTATCGCTTGGCAAGATGCTGGAACTCCTTCGCTTGCAACACTGGGTGCACGTCTGCACCAAGGCATCTTCAGTGCTTCAAGAGACAGAATCAAAAGTCACTTCGCAAATCCAATTATTGATGGACAATCACTGTCGGCTTCACCAGAGTCCTCCACATTCTGCGAATGAATGTAATAATGACACAATTTATCAATTTTTACAGGACGCCACAAGTGCATGATAAGGTCTGGGGTAATTTACCAAGAGGAAATTAATAATTGAACGTCGCTCTTCAGTCGCTCTTCCCAGAACGTGCGCCAGAAAGAAGCCAATGTTCAGTTGTATTTTGGTTATAACTGGTAGTGTACCTTGTGACTTTAACGTTTTCTGAATGTTTTCGAGACTGAGGTGAACGGAATTATGATGAACATTCTAAACCACTGGCTAGACCAGTGTTGCTCAAACATTTTTCTGGCAAACCATTTTTGCAAAATAGCCGCTCTCACCTCCCACCACGTTATGGATTCAATAGAAAATTGATTCTCCAGTGTTACTTTTCAAAATATCACGTTCACTATTGGCACTCCTGTATTATTAAAAGCAAAAAATTATGAATGAAAATATATTTTCTATTTTCGTTGTTATCAGGAGAACTAAATGATTTCTAATAAAAACCACCACAGATCCGTGCGCCACATCTTTGATCGCATAATCTTGAGGTGTATAAAGGGGCAGTGAGGCAATTGTAGCAAACACTCATGGATTGTGAGCTGATCTGGAAGGACGGAGATTCACCATTGATTGCAAAGTCAGTCTCACAGAGAGGACAACTGATCTCAGAAAGTAAGCGGAGAGCGGCTCTCCATTTAAATATACATCAAACCTCTTACGGACACATAGCAAATCTTTAAACAATGATCTGGTTGCCATGATGTGGACATGCCGGCGTTGGACTGGGGTAGGCACAGTAAGAAGTCCTACAACACGAGTTTCAAGTCCTACAGGTTGCGGTAAATCACTAGCTTTCGGAGCACAGTTCATTTTTCAGGTGAATCCAGATGAAGAAGCTCGTGTTTCGAAACAAATCTGCTGCATTTTAAACTGGTGTTCTAACACTTGTTACACAGACCTAACAGACAAGGTTAAGAGTAACAGAAACTCAACAGACATCAACAAGATTAATTGCCGCAGACATTTAACCAATACTGACAACGTTAATGATAATTGGAATTCAAAATTGATGGACAACGGTAACAATAGCAGACAATAACCATGCATCAGATTGAGAACGTTAACCATGACGTTGGTCTCTTTGTGCAATGATTAACTCAGTGTTTCCTATGATCTGCACTTTAACAAATGCATTACCCGACTGGGATGGTTGGAGTACCCAAACACAAATTATTTAGCAGCATAGCGTGTTCATACTTGTACAAATATAAATCAGCTTTGTGAAAATAGATAAATTGAAAGGTGGGGAGAGCTCCACTGGAGTTACATAAATTATCTGCTAGAGCTAGATCCTGTATAACGGAGTGCTCTGGCTATGTGTTACTGTATCGGGTACTTGTGGATAGATATTCGAGTAGGCAGTCAATTGTTTTTCAATAGGAGTGAATGCGTGGAAGAAAAAGAGCGCGAAGCACTGCTGGCAACTAATGTTGTGCGGATGGAGTAGCTGCAGGAAATACATTTAAATATTATTGCTTTGTTTTGTTTAAATCTCTTTGTTGTAGGTGCAGGTACTGACTGGACAGCTGATCAGATGATTCAGAATCGGCAATGGCTGCTGGAAGCCGTGTCGGTGGCGGTGACTATAAGACTGACCCAGAGAGGCAGAAAGTCCACTGCACCGGCCTCTACTTCAGCCTAATGTGGCCATACACTTCACTGTAACCAGAATGCACCCAGGGAGGAAATAGGGAAAAAGGTCAAGCGTTCCCGGTGATAATTTTTGCAGACATTTTGGCGACCCATTTTACATCATCCCAGGACTCACCCGCGGTCGCGAATCCCACATTGAAAGACACTAGACGAGACCGTGGATCCCCGAGGGCTATTGTTTATTCAGAACGCACCACGATGCGGGACTGCTCTCTGTCGACTCTGTTGTGAATCTCCGAGGTAAGTGATCATATACTCATGCTTTGCACGCGAACACGGGTCCGGAGACTCGTCCAGGATTCGTCAATGTTAGTTAATGCACACCACTCCGCTTCCCGAGACAGTTAATTGGAAACCATGCCACGAATGCCCGAGGTACATTACTTTATATTTAGCGCTCAGCCTTCCAATGCTTCGCCAAGTAGACAAGGCCACAAATCGCCCAGGTACGTTAGTTTATAGTCACATCTCCGTCTTCCGTGTCTTCCACCAGTAGGAAACACCGCAGCATTATGTCCTCCGACACTGTTGCATTGATTAGGCCGCTATTCGCCGAGGTACACTACTTTATACTCTCCGCTCTGACCTCCGAGTCGGTTGGCTGGAGTCTATGCCGCGAATTCCCGATGATAGATTCTTTATACTCCCTACTCCATCCTCTGTTAAATTATTCGCACCACTCTAAAACCCGAAAATAGGCTGTGGGTGCCCAAGGTACGTTTCATTATACCCACTGTCCTGTCCGTCGCGGCTGCTGCCTCGGCACAAGGCCATTAATCCCTTTGTTAAGCACCTTTATAAACAATGCTGCGTCCTCCGAGAATCCCTCCTTGTGACTTGCCCTCATTACCTGAAGTAAGTTACATTAGACTCACAGCTCCGCCCTTCGACTGCTCTTTGAACACAGGTCAAATCGCTTGATAAGTAACGTTATAATCAATGCTCCGCACTCCGACACCTCCCTCGACACGAGGCCACGAATACTCGAGGTAAGTTACTTTAAACTCACCGCTCCACCCTCCGAATCCTCTCTCAGGAGACTACCCCGCGAATCGCCAAGATATGCTGCATATTACACACCACTAGACCCTCCGAGACTGATCTCCTGACGCTACGCAGCTACTAACGAGGGATGTAACGAGGGGCAGCACGGTAGCATGGTGGTTAGCATAAATGCTTCACAGCTCCAGGGTCCCAGGTTCGGTTCCCGGCTGGGTCACTGTCTGTGCGGAGTCTGCACGTCCTCCCCGTGTGTGCGTGGGTTTCCTCCGGGTGCCTCCTGTGGGTTTCCTCCCACAGTACAAAGATGTGCGGGTTAGGTGGATTGCCCATGCTAAATTGCCTGTAGTGTCCTTAAAAAAAGTAAGGTTGTTGGGTCACGGGTACGTTGGATACGTGGGGTGAGTAGGGTGATCATTGCTCGGCACAACATCGAGGGCCGAAGGGCCTGTTCTGTTCTGTACTGTTCTATGTTCTATGTTACTGTATAATCAGGGCTAAGCCCTCCGGAAAGTCCGTCGCCCAAGTCGGGAATTGAACTTGGGACCCCGGAGTTCTGAAGCTGTGCTTACGACTGTGCTACTATGCCATCCTCTGTTTCGCTAGTTAAAACTCACCGTTCCGACTTCCGAGACGACTTCCTAGGAACTATGCCACGAATCCCAAAGGCAAATTATTTTATATTTAACGCGGCGCCCACTTGACCGCTCCCTGGAGACGGGACCGCGGATCACCGGGTAAGTTATTTATGCTCTCTGCTAAACCCTCCGTTACTGCTCCCCGGACTCTCGACCGTAAATCCGCGAAGTAACTTACTTTTACCAATGGCTTCTCACTCCAACATTGCTCCATTGAGACGAAGCCGTGGATGTCGGAGGTAAGTTCTATTATCCTCACCGATCACCCACCCGAGACGGTTCTTGCCGTGAATTCCTGAGGTACGCTACGTTGGAACACCGCTTTGCTGAACGAGACTGCAATCTGCAGACTAGGCCCTCAATCCGCTCGTTAGTTATTTTTTAAACACGGCCTAACCTTCTGAGACTGTTCCCTGGAGAAAAGGTCATGAATCGCCCAAATATGTTAGTCTATGATTACTGTTCAGCCCTACAAATATGCTCCCTCAAGAATTGGGCACCTTTTCCAAAGGAACGTTGGTTTACAATTGCATCTCCACCCACCGTGACTTCTCCCAGCTGACAAGACGCGAATCCCCGTGATAAATTACTGAATAATCACTGTTCCGCACTGCGATACTGTTCCCTGGAGACTAGGGTTCCAATCCCCGATGTACGATACTTTAGACTCGCCGCTGTGCACTTCGAGAATGCTCCCTGGACACGAGACCTCGATTCTCGAAGTCAAGTTATTTGATGCTCACCGCCCTGTCCACCGGGCCTTTTCCCTGGAGACTGGGCACACATCACATGGGTAAGTTAATTTATACTCATTGCTCCATCCTCAGTGAAAGCTCAGTCGAGACTAGGTCGTGAATCGAAAAGATAAGTTACTTTATCACAAACTCTCCGATCTCCGAGAATGATCCCTGGAGGCTCGGCCAAGACACCCTGAGGTCAGTTACTTTCTCCTCACTGCTGCAGCCAACAATACAGCTGCCTGGAGACTGGACAGCGAATTTCCAGTAAATTTACTTCATAATAACAGTTCTGCCTACCAAGACGGCTCCCTGGAGACGATGCCACTGATCCTCCGTGATAAGTTACATTATACTCACCGCTCCGCCCACCAAGTCTGCTCCCTGGAGATTGGCCGTTAAGGCCCGAGATAGGATACCTTATACTCACCTCTGCCTTCCGAGACTGCTCGCTGGAGACGAGGCAGGAAATGCGCGACGTAAGTAATTTTATACACAATGCCCCGCCCTCCGAAGTTGCTCCCTGGAGAGTACGCTGTTAGTCCCTGAGGTATTTACTCACCCCTCCACCTTCCGTGCTGCTTTCTGTTGAAGACGCCGCCTATCCCCGAGTTAACTGACTTTATACTCACCCCTCCAATATCCAAGGCTGCTAACCGCAGACAAGAGACAAGATCGCAAAAATACCCGAAGTGATGTATTTTGTCCTCAACGTTCCGCCCCCTGAGGTTGCTGTCTGGGCACTAGTCAGCGAATCCATGAGATACGTTACATTATAATCACCGTTCCACGAGAGAGGGACTCTCGTCTGCAACAGGAAACTTCTCTCCCGAACACTCCTGACACATTGAGAAGGAAGGCGGAAAAAAGAGAGGAGGAGGGGTAAAAATAAATGTAAATGAATAAATAAAGAAACAAGAAAAAAAAGAAAGGAAGTGAAGCAACCACAACCCCCCCACCCCCCTACCCCCAACAAAAATAAGTAAACCCGTAACCCGAGACAGACCCAGCGAGAGCAGAGGAGCGCGTGAAGTGAGAGCACCTCAGGGTAAGGAACAGCAGAGGGGAAAGAAAGAGAGACAGACAGATGGCTGGAGGAAATACAAATACTAAGGCGAAGGGACAGTGAGATGCAAGCAGCACCTGCCAGAAAAAGCACACGCAGGCGTCCTCACACGACGACACGGAGGGACCGGCTTGCCTGAAAGGGAAAACGATGGAGGACAAAGCAGCGGAGCGTGAGCAGGACGCAACGGCCAGAAAAAGGAGGCCCTGTGGTTGGAGCTCCAAGCAATGATGAAGGGAAAGACGCACAAAATGCAGCAGACCATCGAAGGCTTTGAAAGGGAAGTGAAGGAGCAGGAAAAAACGATTCTGGAGTTGGAGAGGGCAGCCTCGGACCAGAGTGGCAGGGTGATAACCCTAGAAGCCGAGATCAAAAGGTTAGTAATTGCCCAGGGGAGCCTAAGTGGGAAAGTGCTGGATGAAAATAGGTCCAGACGGCAGAACATTAAAATAGTGGGTCTGCCAGAGGGGATCGCGGGAAGAGACCCAACAGGCTACATTTCCCAAATAATGGGCAAAATAGTGCTAATGGAGGTATTCCCAAACGCATGGCAAATGGAAAGGGCGCACAGGTAGTTCCGACCCAAGCCCAAAGCCGGGGACATGCCCAGAGCAATTATAGCGAACCTGTACCGTTTCCAAGACCGGGAGAGAACCCTAAAATGTGCCCAGCAAACGATAATGAGCACGTGGGAACGGAAGACTATAAGGGTGTATCAGCACTTTGAGGCGGACCTGGCCAAAAAAAAGGCTGGATTCAAGGAGGCGAAATTAGCACTGCACAAAAGGAAGATAAAATTTGGGATGTTATTCCTGTCCAAACTCTGGGTAACGTTTGAGGCAAAAGAGCTGTATTTTAACAACCGATCGGCGGCTGAGGAGTTCGTTGGAGTGAACAAGTTTAGGATAGGAGCACACGCAACCACAATGAAAAAACATGGGGACGGAAAAGGAAGGGAAAACCAGAACACAGAGCAGAGGAGGGACTGCAAGCAAGGAAAATGCACTGATGAACTGTGCACATGGGTCATATGCCTTGCACGGGATTGTGCTGTCTTGT
Source organism: Scyliorhinus canicula (assembly GCF_902713615.1). NCBI lineage: Eukaryota > Metazoa > Chordata > Chondrichthyes > Carcharhiniformes > Scyliorhinidae > Scyliorhinus > Scyliorhinus canicula. The sequence goes on along the minus strand of NC_052165.1, from coordinate 89,055,877 downwards.
CTCAGAGCTTGTCTTCTCTCTCAACGGAATGGGGGGGGGGGGGGGGGGGGAGTGGAGCGAGGGAAATGAGGCTGAGGAAAGCAAACAGGAGGGCGAAGCTAGGGTCAGTCGGAGAATGGTTAACCAGGGCCAGAACTGGACGAATACTGCGAGGAGGGCCACCATACTGGTGAGGTGGTCTAGCACAGGATGGCAGGAAGGAAGGAGGTCCGCGGCACCCCTCCCAGTGGACGGGGAGCGCCTGGCACAAGGGAGGGGGCTGAAGAATGCAGTTCGGCCGAATAAAAGGTATAGGGGCAAGGGGTGAGAGGAGTCTGGGGGAGAACGCAGAACAAAAGAGAAGCAAAGAGAACGGTCAGGTAGTGAAGCAGTATAGGCATCGGCCTCGACGGGCATTGACCAGGGCGAGGAACCAGTAATGCACCACAAACAGCCAATAGAGAGGGTATCAGGGCGGAGGTATACTCCGAAGCCCAGGTCCCCACCCGTGTGGCGCACCCACAGCTGGTGGCCTCCTTGCGCGCCCCCTGGGAAAAGGGTAACCCCTCAGCGCTGGGACCCGACCCCATGGCGGGAGCCGTGACCCTGGTCACTTTGCGAGGACCCCCAATAAAAGGGAAACCCCGTATATGGGTGTGTCCACCAGGCAAGTATAGGTGATCCCACAGGACCGGCGGGGGGGGGGGGGGGGGGTCAGAAACCTCCCACCAGGATTCTTACCTGGAATGTAAGGGTGCTCAACGGCCCAGTGAAAAAATCCAGAATGTTCGCCCACCTAAGAAGCCTAAAAGCAACATAATCTCCCTACAAGAGACGCACCTGAGGGAGAAGGACTGACTGCTGGTAAGGAAGGGCTGGGTGGGACAGATGCACCACTCATGCTACGGGACGAGGGCTAGGGGGCAGCAATATTAATTAGCAAAATGATGAGGTTTACGCGGACTAAGACATTTACGGACCGAGCAGGAAGATACGTCATGGTCAGCAGTGCCCTGGAAGGGGCATCTGTCGTACTGGCAAATGTGTATGTGCCCAACTGGGATGACGCAAAATTCATAAAGAAGACCCTAGCAAAAATCCCCTACCTTGACAAACACCGACTGATCATGGGGGGCAACCTTAACTGCGTGGTGGACCCACTGGTCGACCAATCAAAGCACAGAACGGGGAAAACTACTGGCATGACTAGGGAGCTCGGATCCTTCATGGAACAGATGGGGGCGGTCGATGCATGGAGGTTCCTGCACCTGGGAGAAAATGAGTTTTCGTTATTATCGCATGTGCACATGGTATACATTTGTATCGACTTCTTTGCAGTGCTGAAATCATTCCTTCCAGGCATACCACGCTCCACACTATATTGATGTGAGGTTAGAGACAGTCTGGGCCCAGTGCCCCACACGGAGGCAGGACACGGACCTCCTGGCCGACAAGGCTTTCTGCCAAAAAATATCACAGGCCACAGGCCATTACTTAGTAACAACCAAAATGGGGAGGTCACACCCTCGACGTTTTGGGACGCAGTGAGAGCCGTTATCGGAGGAGAGTTTATAGCCGACAAGGCAAGTAGAGTTCGAGAAGAGACAGTGACCAGCTAAAAGCTAGTGGACTCCATTTTGGAAGTTGATAGAAAGTACTCGGACTGCAGAGAGGCTGGCGGAGAGGAAAAAACTGAAAATTGAAATTAACGTGCAATCCACGAGGAACATAGAACATAGGTTAGGTGGATTGGCCATGCTAAATTGCCCGTAGTGTAAGGTTAATGGGGGGATTGTTGGGTTACGGGTATACGGGTTACGTGGGTTTAAGTGGGGTGATCATTGCTCGGCACAACATCGAGGGCCGAAGGGCCTGTTCTGTGCTGTACTGTTCTATAGTTCTATAGTTCTATAGAACATTACAGCGCAGTACGGGCCCTTCGGCCCTCGATATTGCGCCGACCTGTGAAACCATCTGAAGGCTATCTAACCTACACTATTCCATTTTCATCCATATGTCTATCCTGTGACCACTTAAGTGCCCTTAAAGTTGGCGAGTCTACTACTGTTTCAGGCAGGGCGTTCCACACCCCTACTACTCTCTGAGTAAAGAAACTGCCTCTGACATCTGTCCTATATCTACCACCCCTAAATTTAAAGCTATGTCCCCTCGTGTTGGTCATCACCATCCGAGGAAAAAGACTCTCACTGTCCACCCTATCTTACCATCTGACTATCTTATATGTCTCTATTAAGTCACCTCTCAGCCTTCTCCTCTCTAACGAAAACAACTTCAAGTCCCTGAGCCTTTCCTCGAAAGACCTTCCCTCCATACCAGGCAACATCCTTTCCAAAGTTTCCACATCCTTCCTATAATGTGATGACCAGAACTGCACGCAGTACTCCAGGTGCAGCCGCACCAGAGGTATATACAGCTGCGGCATGACCTTGTGGCTCCGAAACTCAATCCCCCTGCTGATAAAGGCTAGCACACCATATGCCTTCTTAACAGCCCTATTAACCTGGGTGGCAACTTTCAGGGATTTATGTACCTGGATGCCGAGATCTCTCTGTTCATCTACACTACCAAGAATCTTGCCATTAGCCCAGTACTCTGCATTCCTGTTACTCCTTCCAAAGTGAACCACCTCACACATTTCCGCATTAAGCTCCACCTGTCACCTCTCAGCCCAGCTCTGCAGCTTATCTATGGCCCTCTGTATCCGATAACATCCTTCAGCACTATCCACAACTCCACCGACCTTCGTGTCATCTTCAAATTTACTAACCCATTCTTCTACACCCTCTTCCAGGTCATTTATAAAAATGACAAACAGCAGTGGCCCCAAAACAGATCCTTGCGGTACACCACTAGTAACTGAACTCCAGGATGAACATTTGCCATCCACCACCACCCTCTGTCTCCTTTCAGCTATCCAATTACTGATCCAAACCGCTAAATCACCTTCAATCCCATACTTCCTTATTTTCTGCAATAGCCTACCGTGGGGAACCTTATCAAACGCCTTACTGAAATCCATATACACCACATCAACCGCTTTAACCTCATCCAACTGTTTGGTCACCTTTTCAAAAAACTCAATAAGGTTTGTGAGGCATGACCTACCCTTCAAAAAACCGTGTTGACTATCGCTAATCAACTTGTTCCTTTCAAGATGATTATAAACCCTATCTCTTATAACCTTTTCTAACATTTTACCCACAACCGAAGTAAGGCTCACAGGTCTATAATTACCAGGGTTGTCTCCACTCCCCTTCTTGAACAAGGGGACAACATTTGCTATCCTCCAGTCTTCCGGCACTATTCCTGTCGACAAAGACGACATAAAGATCAAGGAAAGCAGTGAACCAACTGTGCCAGACACGGGAAATTTCTATGCACACGGAGACAAGGCTGGCCATCCATTGTCTCCCCAGGTGAGAAAGCAGGCAGCCAGGAGGGAAATAGCGCAGGTAAAGGGTTGCAAAGGAGACTATTAACAGAGCCAAAGGCATTCGAGACATTCCACCTACGAGTAGTGAAACAGTTCCTAGACACACTGGAACTACCTGTGGTGGGGCAAGACAGAAGGGGTGCGCCGTATGCGCCAAGTCATGGAGAGCATCTGTTCCCTGCAGGCACGTAAGGCACCGTGAACTGACGGGTTCCCGGCGGACCTCTACAGAATATTCGCACTAGTCCTGGCCCAACACCTAAAGGACATGTTTCCGGACTTACTGGCAGGAGGCACTCTGCCCCCCATGCTAGCGCAGGCCACAATTTCACTGAAACCCAAAAAAGATAAAATACTCGCAAAGGTCATGGCCAAAAGGCTGGAGCGTGGAGTATCCGAAGTGGTTGCAGAGGACCAAACGGGCTCTGTCGAGGGTTGGCAGCTCACAGCTCACATCAAGCGGATGCTAAATGTGATAATGACCCACACCCCCCACACCCCCCCACCTCGGGTGGAGAACACACGAGATGATCGTCTCCCTGGACGCTGAAGACGCCTTTAACAGAGTTGATTGGCGCTACCTCATCGAGCTACTGGGACAGTCTGCGATAGGAGTGGGATTGACTACCTGAGTGAGGTTCCTGTGCAACGCTTCCACAGCGAATGTCCGAAGTAACACCACCAGCTCTGAATACTTCCAGCTACAGAAAGGATCGAGACGTGGCTGCCTCCTGTCCCCACTCTTGTTCACACAAGCAATTGAACTCCAGGCGACAACCATGCAGGATGCAAAAAAGCTCGAAGGGAATCCGGAAAGGAGACAGAGAGCACAGTCTCACTCCATGCAGATAACTTGCTCCTCAATGTCTCGAAGCCACAGGACGGACTAAAGGGAATAATGCACATAGTGAATGAGTTTGGAACCTTCTCGGGCTACAAACGTAACCTGGACAAAAGCTAAACATTCCTAGTGCACCCAAATGGGACAGGGACAGAGCTGAATGGTCATCCGTTCAAAACCGTCCAGAACAGATTCCGTTACCTGGGGATCCAAATAGGCAGAGACTGGGCACAGATCCACAAGTGGAACCTGAACAACATGGTAGAAGAAGTAAGAAAAGACCTTCAACGGTGGGGCTCACTCCCACTATCCCTGGCAGGAAGAGTGCATACGATCAAGATAAACCTACTGCCAAGGTCCCTCCTCCTGTTTAGATGCATCCGGATCTTCATCCTCAAGGCCTTTTTCCAAAACATGGACAGGCCAATCATGGTGTTTGTGTGTGTGGTGGTGGGGTCGGGTGGTATGGGGGGGGGGGGGTAGAACCCGAGAATTCCCATGGCGACACTGCAAAGTGGGAAAGTCAGAGGCGGCCTGGCTCCACCGAACCTACAGTACTACCACTGGGCAGCAATGGCAGAAAAAGTGAGGAGATGCGTACATGAACCCGACACAAATTGGGGAAAAATGGAGGAGGCATCCAATTTGGGAACACCCCTCCAGGCCCTGGCCACAGCAGCATACCCATCCGCCTCAACAAGATACACAACGAGCCCTGTTGTAGCGGCGACGCTGAGAGCATGGAGCCAGTTGAGACAGCACCTCGGAATAACCAAAATGTCCCTTACGACCCCCATCTGCGGCAATCATAGATTCTCCCAGCTATGCGTGATACCACCTTCAAAAGATGGAGGCGGCACGAGGGCACACTGACGGTCGGGGACATCTACGAAGGGTGTAGACTGGCGACAATGGACGAACTGACGAGGAAGTGGAAACTAGCAAGAGGAAAGGAATTGAGAAACCTCAAAATGAAGCACATCCTTCGCAAAGAGACAGTAGAGTGCCCTGGGGCACCAGAAACCACATTACTAGTGGACCTGATAGGCAGAAGCAGCGAGAAGGGGGGGGGGTGCTATGTGGGAAAATGTATGGACAGCTACTGGACAAAACCCGAACACCACTCGACGGGACCAGACAAAAATGGGAGGAAGAAATAGGAACAGAGGTAGGATAGGGACGCTGGTGCGAAGCACTAAGCAGCGTGAGCTATTTTAGACATGCTATTTTAGACACTGCTCTGACATTGAAGACTGCTGCTTGGAGACCAGGCCATGAATCCCCCGAGGCGTGATATTTTATAATCACTGCTACAATCTCTGAGACTGCACCCTGGATTCCACGCCACGATTCCACGTGCACCTTTACTTTATAATAATTTCTCCGCCCCTGGACAATGCTCCCTTGAGACTTGGCCACGAAGTTTCGAGGTTAGGAACCTTGAACTCACAGCTCTGACTTTGTGACGGCTTACTGGAGATTGGGCCACAAATCACGAAGTAAATAGTTTATAATCACTGCTCTGTCCTCCGGCAATGTTTCCTGGAGACTTGGCGCGACTCCACGAGGTGAGTAACTTTTTAATCACAGCTCCAGCTTCCGAGACATCTCTCTGGATATTAGGCCGCAAATCCCAGTGATACGATATTTTATAATCATCGACCCTTCCTCAAAGACTGCTCCCCGAAGACGAGGCCTCAGATCCCCGACGTACGTTCCCTCGTAAGCAATGCTCCTGCCTCCAAAACTTCTCCCAGGACTCTTAACCGTGAAGCTATGAGGGCAGTTAGTGCAAAAACAACACTCTGCAATCCGACAATGCTGCGTGGAGACTGGGCCATGGAGTAAATTCACCAATAAGTACATTTCATTATACTCACTGCTCGCAATTCCGAGATTTCTAACTCAATTTTAGGCCTCACAAACGATGTTTTCGTCATACAATCCCTCTCTCATAGAGTATCGCTCATAGGCATCCTCTCTCAAATCAGGACCACCCTCACAAACCCACCATCGCACACTCTTGTTATCATACAATATCGCACACATTCATTCTCCCTCACAGTTTCGGAAATAATCTCTTATACTTATTTTCTCACAACCACGCTGGCATACTCATCCTTGCACACACTCACAATTTCTCACACACCCGCACGCTCTAACCTACAGTCTCACACGCGCACTATCTGGAACACTTGCAATCCCACACACACTCACTATCACACGCTTACTCCATCACACTCAACCACTCACACACTCACACTACCTCACATAGTCACATTATTATGTACCCATACTCGCTCACAAACTCACTATCTCACATGGAAGCACCACTCTCTCACACTGACTCTCTCAGACACGTAGAGGCTCTGGTCGCTCGCACTCTCTCGCACATACAAACTGTTACACACACTACCCATCTGACATACACGCTGTCTCGCTCTGAATCTGTCACACGCACTGTCTCACATACTCATTGTCTCTACACTAACTGTCACACACTCAGTCTCCCACATTCTCGCTCTCCGAAATCTCTCACGTACTCTCTCTCACATATTTACTGTTTCGAATATGCCCCTCTCATACTCATCGGCTTACACTCACTCTCTCACACTCACTATATCGGATACGCTCTATTATGCTCTTACCTTCGCAAACTCCTTATCTCTCACACACGCACTCTCTCTCCCCCACTCCTCAACATCCTGTCCTTGAATGATTATTTGATTGATTGATATTCATGGTCACATGTACCGATGTGCAGCGAAAATTATGTCGGCTGCCAAGAAAACACAATATTTACAGAGTAGACAAAAGAATAATCGACAGATTACACTGACTAATGGCAAATTAAAAAGTAGTCATTGGTTACATTGTGGAACAAGGGCAAAGCACGCAATGCACGAACAAGAGCAGCATCGGGCATCACAGGGGATACACCAGTTCGAGGGAGAGTCGTTGAGCAATCTCAGAGCTGAGTGGAAGAATCTGTTATTATGTCTGGATGTGCGGTTCTTCAGACTTCTCTATCTTCTGCCTGATGGGATGGTCAGGAACAGGGAAAAGCCTGGGTGTGTGGGGTCTCTGACAATGTGCCTGCCTTCCTGAGGCAGAGGGAGGTGTAAACGGAATCAATGGGAGAATGGCAAGCTTGTTTGATGCGTTGTGTTGATTTCACCACACTCTGCAATTTATTGCCATCTTGTGTCATACCAAGTCGTGATGCAGCCGGTTAGGATGTTCTCTCTGGCACTTTGTAGACGTTTGTGAAAGTCGATGGAGACTTGCCGAATTAATTTAGCTTCCGAAGGAAGTAGAAACGTTGTTTGCCTTTCGTGACTGTTGCACCAACCTGAGTGGACCAGGGCAGACTGTTGGTGACGATGACTACCATAAACCCAAAGTTATCAAATATCTCCACTTAGAAGCCATCGATGTAGACGGCTGAGTCTGTCCTAATACGCTTCCTGACATCGATGACCAGATCCTTAGTCGTTCCAACATTTAGAGAGAGGTTGCCATCGGTACACCATGTAACCAAATGATATATCTCCATTCTGTCAGTTGATTCATCGTCATTTAAGATAGGGCCCGCCACAATCGTATTACTTGCAAACCTATAGAGCGAATTGGAGTTGAATCATGCCACACAATCGTGTGTCAAGAGAGTACAGTAGAGGACTGAGTACACATTCTTGTGTGGCCCGGGTGTTGAGGACTATTGTGGAAGATGTGCTTTTCCCGATCCTGACAGCTAGCGGTCTGTTGATGAGGAAGTCATTGATCCAGCTGCAGAGGGTGGGGTCAAGTCCAAGGGATCTGAATTTAGTAATTAGTCTTCTCAGGATAATGGTGTTGGAGGCACCATTATCTATTGTTGTAGTCTATTAACAGCTGCCCTACGTATATGTCCTTGTTAAAATATTAGTGTTGACTGAAGGTCCAGAGAGATAGACTATCTTGTGGATCGGTTGCCATGGTAGACGAACTGAAATGGATCGAGGCCATCTGGGAGGCTGGCATTGATCTGCCTCATGACTGGCCGCTCGAAGCGTTTTATGGTATCTGTTGTCAGGGCCGTCGTCGGTAGTTGTTGAGCCACGCTACCTTGTTTTCTTTGGTACTGCTTTTATGGTCGTCTTCTTGAAGCAGGTGGGCACCGCGGAGCGGAGTCGTGAGTTGATGAAGATATCGGCAAAAAAAATCAGCAGCTGATCAGTGCAGGATCTGTGTTCTCGCCCAGATACCCAGTTGCTGCCCATCGTTTTCCATGGTTTACTTTCAAAAGTCTGCTCTTAGCTCCCAGCCTGTAATAGTGAGTACGGTTGTTTCGCGGGCTGTTTGGTCCTGTGGCACTGATATATTGGCTAAATGTTTAAAGTGGGAATAAACTTGTTCAGTTCATCAGAGAAGGATGCCCGAGCCCCATTCAGCCTGGCCTTGCTTTGTAGCCTGTGATCTCATGTAAGCACTGCCATAGACATCTTTGGTTTATGGCGTTGGCCTGGGACGCTAGTTTGATCCGTTGTTGTCTTTTGGCATCTCTGATTGCTTTCTGTATGTCGTACCTGGATTTCTTATAAATGGCAGAATCGTCACACATGAACACCTCTATCTGGGACTTCAGGGAGTGGACACTTTGGTTGAGCCAGGGTTTACGAACGGGGAACACACGTATTGTCTTCTTTGGTACACAGTTCTCAACATACTTACTAGAAATCTGCGACGGTTGTTGCATACTTGTCCAATTTCGCCCCGATGGCCTTTACTATGGACAAGTCCACAGACTCCAAGCAATCGCGGAGAATGTGCCCTGATGCATTGGACTAGCACCGTACAGTTTTCTTTACTGGTTCAGCACGCTTGTGTTGCTGTTTGTAAGCCGGACGTTCGAGTACAGCACCGATTTGTGGTGATTTACCAAACTGTGGTTGGGGAATGGAGCGATAGGCATCTTTGCTGCTCGTGTAACAATGGAGCAGGATATTTGCACCTGTGGTGGTGCAGGTGGTATATTGATGGTGTTTGGGTAGAACCTTTCTGTGTTTGACCTGTTTGAAGTCTCCAGCCACGATTGTCAGGCTTTAGCGTGATTTGTTTCTTGGTTGTTAATGGTGAAGTGCAGTTCGGCAACTGCTTTCTTCACTGTCGCCTGGGGTGGGATTTATACTACTGCCATGAGTATAGAAGTGAAAACACGTGGGAGGTAGAAAGGGCGACAGCTTACTGTCCGGTATTCTCGGTCTGGGGAGCAGTGGCATGCCAGGAACACCACATCTGAGCACTAAGAAGTGTTGATTAGGAAGTAAATACCCCCGCCCTTCGACTTGCTTGAAGCAACTTTTCGGTCCAACTGGTGCATCGAGATGCCTCCGCTTCTGTGGTGCAGTTTGGTGCGGCTGGAGACAGCCATGTCTTTTTTTTATAACTTTATAATTTCCAATTCATTTTTTTCCAATTAAGGGGCAATTCAGCGTGGTCAATCCACCTATCCTGTACAGCATTCGGTTGTGGGGCTAAACCCCACGCAAACACGGGGAGAATGTGCAAACTCCACAGGGACAGTGAACCATAGCCGAGAACGAACCTGGGACCTCGGCGTAGTGAAGCAGAAATGCCAACCACTATCGCCATCACGATGCCCCGGATAAGCCGTGTCATGGTGAATCAGAACAAACAGCAGTTCGTCATTTCCCTCTGGGTGTTATTTTTGGCGTTGAGGTCATTCAGCATGTACTCAAATACGGGCTCTCTGGAGAGAGTGGTCTTGAAGCTGCGAAATTTAACTCTCGCCTTCACAATATCGCGCGTTTTTCCCACTTCCTTGGTTGGTTGCTGCTCTTGGATCGGAGGATTTCCATCAGGCAAGTGGTTACGTTTGGATGCGTCTTGCATGATGGTTGCAGTGTCAGGTTCACTGGAGGGCTTGTTCGTGGGTTGGCCTGGTCTCATTTGGCGGCGAGATCGGGTTCACCTTCCCTTCCGCTGTGGTCAGGCAGGTACCTGTTGCTTCGGGATTGGCTTGGGCATTCCTGCTTCATTGCCGAGCACTCGCACCTCCACAGTCCAGTCACGCTGAGATTGTTCTTGGTGGAAGTGGTACTTCATGATGATGCACAGCCTCAAAACAAGTCCTTAGGTTTAGGTCATGTGGTCGTTAACTGGAGGAAGTAGTCACCTCGACGTACTCCGGAGTGCGCCTCGTCCACAGGAAAAGGAGGCAGCAATGGACCCGGAGATGGTATGTTATACAGACTTTGGTGGGTTTTAAGTGCATCGCCAGGCGGGCGGCCGCTGGGCGGTAGGTCTCGGTCTTCAGTCGGTAGCTGGTTGGGCGGTAGCTGGGCGTGTAGTCCTCGGATCTCGGGCTATTGCTTTGCGGGCTGTCGCTGGAAATGTTGGCCTCGTTGCTCGGGCGGTCGTTTCTCGGGTAGGCTTCCATCCTCAGGCATTCGTTGGTGGTGGGGGGGGGGGGATAGAGGGGGTAGGCCTCGGTCCCCAAGCGGTCGGTGACCGGGTAAACCTCGGTCTTTTGCCGTCACTAGTCGGGAATGGAAGTCTGGTAGTGGCGACGCGTGGGGGATACCAATGGAGACATGACGTATCAAGTCGGTTCGGATCACAGGATCCGGTCTTTGAGATCTGGAGGATCCTGAATCCTTTAAGAAACACAATTTTGCATTATTATTACCTATATATAAAGCGAAAGGATTTTAGTACGTCAGAACGTTGATAAGTGCTAAATGACAAGTTCTACTTGAGAGAGCGGCAGAGAGTCGCAGTGCTCCGGCCCAATCTTGATTCTGTGGCATGAGATGACACGATTGTCTCTCACATTTTTTGCGCACGCTCACTCTTTCACAGTCTCTCTCTCTCATTCTCACATTCTTAATCTTATTTACTCGCAGAGCCTCTCTCGCAGCCACTCTTTCACTCACGCGGTCACACTCACTCTCACCCCCATTTCCTCACACACGCTTCCTCACACTTTCTCGATGCACACACATCCATTCTCTCAATTCACTATCTCACAGTTTCTCTTTCACACATATTTTCTCACACACTCATACGTTGTCACATATCCACATTCTCTCACAGACTTGACATTTCACATACTCTCTCTCACTCGTTCCCTCTTTCATTGTCTCATACATTTTCTTACAAACGGGCAGTTTCACCCTCGATTCCCGCTTGGGTCACTGTCTGTGCGGAGTTTGCACGTTCCTGTGTGTGTGCATTTCTTCTCGGCGCTCTGGATTCCTCCCACATGTCCAAAAATACATGGGGCGCGATTCTCCGGACTCACGACGGTTCGGAGAAAAGCGGGCGTCGCAAATTTTTACGGCGACGCTGTTCCGACGCCCTCCCGCTATTCTCCGAACCCCGCAAAATCTCGGAGTCGCCATTCCCGACAAACGCCTCCTTCCCGCCCCCGACACGACCAATTCGCCACTAATAGCCCCCCCCCCCCCCCCGCTATTCACCGGCCCGGATGGGCCGAAGTCCCGACATCATCGCGCCCTGTTTGCACGGCGTGAAACACACCTGCTATTTACGTTCGTCAACCAGTCGGGCTGGCTGACGACAGCTTGGAGGAGGTGAGCGCACCGCTCAGTGCACCGCTCAGCGCACCGCTCAGCACACCGCTCGAGTCTGGCCACAACGGAGAAGGCATCCCTGAGAACGGGAGGGGGGATTCAGAGCGGGGTCAGTGGGGGAGACGGAGGGGGCAGTGGGGGAGACGGAGGGGGCAGTGGGGGGGCCGGAGGGGGGAGTGGGGGGGACGGGGGGGCAGTGGGGGGGACGGGGGGGGAGTGGGGGGGGGGAGTGGGGAGACGGGGGGACGGGGGGGGGGAGTGGGGGGGACGGGGGGTGGGTAGCGGGGGAGATGGGGGGGAGTGGGAGTGGGGGGGGGGGGTTAGGGTAGAGGGTGAGCGAGTGAGCCGTCCAACCCCGTTACAAAATGTCTGCCACCATGCCATGGCGTGCCGGTCACGAGGACACGGCCGCTGTTTGCCCTGTGGCTTACGGCCACAGGCCACTGACGCACCCGTGAGGAGGACATAGTTTACTGGCCGTCGGATGCAGAAAGTGACCAGGGGTTAGGCTGCCCGCGTGTCAGCAGCGCGATCGGGCCACCGGGACACACAGGTATCCCGTGGCAGGCGGCTGCCGAGGTGTTGACTAACCTCCGTCTAACATGTCCCATTTCTCTGCCCCCCACCACCCTTCTGTAGGTTAGCACAATGTATGTGAACAGAAAGCCTATGTTCTGCGCAGTGGTTGGGGCCGCTGCACTGCATTTGGCGATGCAGCAGCATCCACACCCACAGCCCGCAGTGGATGCAGGGCCAGCTGCAGCAGCAGAGGGAAGGGCCGAGGCGTTGCCAGTCATCGAGCAGCATGGGGAGGAGGAGGAGGAGGAGGAAGAGGAAGAGGAGAGAGTGAGGGTGCAGCCACGGCGCCAGAGGCGACGACCAAAGCCGAGGGTGTACCGTGTCCGGGTCTCTTTCCTAACAATGACGGACATGATCTGCAGGAGGAGACTCCGGCTGAGTAGGCAGACGGTGATACATATCTGCCAACTCCTGTTGCACCTCGCCCCACGTGGAACGGGGGGAGGACACGCGATCCCGGTTGCCATCAAGGTGACGGTCGCTCTTAACTTCTATGCTACCGGCTCTTTCCAGTCTACGAGCGGGGACCTGTCGGTCCACAGGTGTATCCGGGATGTGACCGACGCCATCTATGCCATCGCGGACCGCTACATCACCTTTCCCGAGGACCAAGCAATTCAAGACTTACGAGCTCGTGGATTTGCCTGCATGGCCGGGATACAGGGGGTGCAGGGGGCAATCGATTGTGTTCACGTCCCCATGTGCCCGCCTGAAGGGGACAGGGATGTGTTCACAAACAGAAGGAGGACATACTCCATGAATATCGAGGTGGTATGCGACCCCCACATGAGGATCATGAACGTCTCTGCGAGGTTCCCAGGGAGTGTGCATGACTCCTACATACTGGCACAGTCGTTCATCCCTGCGATGTTTGAGGGACTCCCCCCCCCGGCTGGGGCTGGTTGCTAGGCGACAGGGGTTATCCACTGAGGTCTTGGCTGATGATGCCTATACGGAGGCCTCAGACCAATGCGGAAACACGATACAACGAGGCCCATGCAGCAACCAGGGGTGTGGTGGAGCACTGCCTTGGCCTCCTGAAGATGAGATTCAGGTGCCTGGTCCGCTCCGGAGGGGCCCTGCAGTACAAGGCCGAAAGGGTCGCTCGCATTAATGTGGTCTTCTGTGCGCTGCACAACATCGCGATGCAGAGGGGAGATGACCTTCTGCTGGAGGCGGAGGGAGAAGCCAGTGGCAGTGGTTCCAGCACAGAGGAGGAGGAGGAGGAGGAGGAGGAGGCTGATGGAGTGGCGGGTGCAGCACTCAGACATGGCCCAGGTGCTGGTGATGTCCAGGAGGCGGCACGACAGACCCGGCGAGGACGGTGGGCACATGACGCCTTGGTGGCAGCACGGTTCACGCATCGCATGTGACGTCCCCGCTGAACACCAAACCACCACCTGCATCGCTAGTCGTGCAGAGGGTCAACACACAACTTCCACCACCACAACCCCCCCCACCCCCTCTCAGTGTACCCTGCTCCACTTCGACATCACCCTTACCACTGGGTCCAGACGGTATGGCACACATTGATGGCTGTGTCAGCGGGTGTGATCAGTGCCATGTGGAATGATGACAGCCCGCTCTGCGATGAGCTGTGAGCTCAGAATCGTTAGAGAGAGTCTGACCCATGGCAATAAGGGGCAGCAGGGTAGCATGGTGGTTAGCATAAATGCTTCACAGCTCCAGGGTCCCAGGTTCGATTCCCGGCTAGGTCACTGTCTGTGTGGAGTCTCACGTCCTCCCCGTGTGTGCGTGGGTTTCCGCCGGGTGCTCCGGTTTCCTCCCACAGTCCAAAGATGTGCGGGTTAGGTGGATTGGCCATGCTAAATTGCCCGTAGTGTCCTAAAAAAAAAGTAATGTTAAGGGGGCGTTGTTGGGTTACGGGTATCGGGTGGATACGTGGGTTTGAGTAGGGTGATCATGGCTCGGCACAACATTGAGGGCCGAAGGGCCTGTTCTGTGCTGTACTGTTCTATGTTCTAATAGCTGAACCATCCACCTTGGTGGCCGCTGAGATCGTCACTGACACTCCATCCCGTGCCCGCATGGGCTAGCTGTGGGAGGGGTTGGGGGGAAGGGCAGGGACTGCACACCCGGCACCGAAGTTTCACCACTCGTCAACCCCAGAGACACTCGGTCACCATCACAAATCCTGTGGCTGTGGAACAATCACATGGTATTACAAGTAAGGTGGAACAGTACGTTTAATGTTAACAATTATTTACAGGTGCCCTAGCCCCTACAACTAAACTGTGCTCTTCACCCGTGCCAACTTACTCAGTGTCTATCTTAGTTGCCTTACCACTACGTCTAAGTGACTCCCCAGATGATACAGCAGGAGTGGAGGAGGATTGCTGCGAATCGCCCCCCTCGACTCATTTCTCCTTGGCCAAGCGTTTCCTGGGGCGACCCGGCCATGATGGGCCAGGCTGCTCTGCGGGCGTCTCGGGTGACGTTGTGCCACCCTACTCTGCCTGCTGCCCACCCGATGCACCAGGGATGGGACGGGGGGAGGCTGAGAATTCCGGGACGTCCCGTGATGGACTTAATGGGACGGGCCCCGAAACCTCCTCCTCCCTCGGGGAGCCTGGTGGCCCCCGGGCCTCAATTTGGGACAGAGGTGCGAGCGGGGAGGTGCCCCGTCGCACCACCGACACCTGGCGCTGCCAGTCCTGGAGGCCTGCAACGGTATCCACCAGGATCCGAAGGTTTGCAGAGACGGAGTCCAGGGAGTAAGACATTCCCGCCAGGGACTGTGCGATCTCAACCTGTGAGTGCACGACGCCATTCTGCACATGTGTCAGGCGGTTGATGCTCTCGGCGACTGACTGCTGCGACTGGCCAATGACCTGGTGAGACTGGGCCAAGGCCTGCAGGGCGCCGGCAATGTCGTTTTGCCTCTGGCACATTGCTGCCTGTGAGAGGGCAACCCTGTCCAGGGCCGAGGATGACGCGTGCATATGAACCCCAATGCCTTGCATCACCTGACCCATTGCCTCCACCGCAGATGCCACCCGTGCGGTGTCGGACTGGGTCTCTGCAATGAGCGGCACCACTCCCTGCTCGTGGACGCGGTTCGACTCCTCTAACAGCGTCTGCAGAGTCTGGAAGGAAGCCCTCATCCCGTCGTTGTCTCCCTGGGTTTCTTGAGGCATCGGCTGTGCGGGTGGGTTGAGAAACTCCAGGAACTCCGAAAACGTCTGGGAGCCAGCTGCATCCTGGGCCTGGTCTGGCCTCCGCGAGTCCGGGCTCTCGGTTGCTCCGACATCCACCTGCTGTACCTGCTCAGCTGTGATGTGCAAACCAGATTGTGACCCAGGAGACTCATCACTAAATAGGCCCACCGGGGTGAGCGTCTCTGGGATGATGGATGTTGTGGGAGATAGCAGTGCCGCAAGCTCGATGTTTTCGCAATTTAGCCCCTCCTCAATGGTGTGGGGCCGCTCAGAGTTCGGAGGGTTATCCCTGGCCATTTCCGTGGCTTGTGGTCTCGCCACCCTCTGGGCGTCCTGATCCGCAGATTGGGTTGGAGAGGATGGGGCTCCCTGCTGATCGGGCACCCTCTGTCATGCGGCCCTGGGTGAGGTGGCGGCAGATGCCTGTGTCCGTCTGCAGCCAGACGGCCCTGGTCATTCGGCATCACGTCCTAGGGAAGAGAATGAGATGGGTTATTTAGATTTACTCGGCAGGCCGCTGGACCGTCCCAGTGGGCAGCGTGTGAAGGGACAGAGGATGGGGGAGGTATCCCAGTGGGCAGGGTGTGCGAACGGACATAGGATGGGGGAGAGGTGGGTGTTTGTCAAGGAGGGTTGTCTCACCTGTTGCAGCTCCGCCAACCTCGCATATCGCGACATCCCGGGTGGCAGACCCCCCAACAAGGTCCAGTGCCCTCTGCTCAAAGGTGGTGAGGGGGTGCAGGTTGGGTGAAACCCCTCCAGTCTTGTGCCGCTCACGGTTGTTGTGAGCGGACTTGGCCTGTTGGGGGAGGGTGCATAGGTAGATCATTACAATACGGCAGGTATCAGCAGCCCATTCAGATACTGGCACAGTTTGGGGGTCAAGTTGTCATAAGACGATTGCATTTCTCCACGGGGCCAGAGCGCTGGGTCTGTGAAAACTTTGTGACCCATCCTCAAATAACTCTGGCCCAATCCCCCTCCATCCCCCATGCCAGGGGGGGAGGTGGGTGATTAGGTCAAGGGGGGGGGAGGGATGGTTATAACCAGGGGGCACCTTCTTGGCACTTACCCTGGCAGCCCTGGTGAGGCCGTGTAGCTTTTTCCGGCACTGCTCTGCAGAGCGAGGGTTCTGCCCCACAGCACTGACGGCAGCGGCCACCTCACGCCAGGCCTGGCATACCGCGCTGGCAGGTTGGCGATGCCCTCTCTGTGGGCGGAGGATTCCCCTCCTCTGCTCGACAGCATCGAGCAGAGTCTCGACATCGGACTCTACAAAACGAGGTGCAGCTCTCCTGGACTCCGACGTCATGGCCGACCGATTCTGTGCTCGCCCGTGCCTTTTTACGACGACGGGCGGCGTCACGTGGGCGTGTTTGGGTCGTTGCCGCGTTCCATCGTCATCGCGCACGTGATTGACGCGGCCACGTTACTAGCCCATTTCCCGGAAGTGAATACGTCGGGAAATGGACCCTTCACGACCGTCGTAAAACGCGCCCGTTATTACGACAGTTTTGCGATTTTTCGCGGGTGCGGAGAATCGCGCCCATGGTGTTCGTTAATTTGGACATTCTGAATTCTCCCTCTATGTGTCTTAACATGCATCTGAATGTGGCGTCAGGGGGCTTTTCACAGTAACTTATTTGCAGTGTTAATGTCAGCAATTAATGTGACAATACAAATGTTTAAAAAGGAACACCTATTCTTTTACATGCACTTTCTCAGTCACTGTCATACTCAGTCTCGCATCTGACACACTTTCTCACACAACTTCTCACAAGCACTACCATCTCACCTTCTCATATTCGTCCAATCACAATCTCACAATATCTCACACATCTGTACTCTCTCAAAAAGTTGCCATGTCACACAGTCTCTCACACACTCTCTCTGACATTTCCTCCCACATTGTCCCAAAGACTCGGCGGGATTCTACGGTTAGCGCCGCCAAAATTGCAACACGTGATCGTCGGGAGCATCGATTCTGATGCCAAAATTGCAGCAGGTGTCGACTTGGTGCAAAATCACGATTCTCCATCTCCTCGACAGCGACTTCAATGCATTGTGAACGCACGTACGCTAAAAAATTTCATATCTTCAGCAGGCCTGATCTGATTTTCTCCGGAGTCTCCGCTATTATACTCCTCCAAAGAGATGTTCCCAATCCTGCGGTTCACATGTGATTTGAAAAATTCTGACTTAGGCATTATGGCCGGTGAGAGGAGGAATGAGATGGAGAGGAATGACTGTCGGACCGCACACTGGCCATTCTGACTGGACTGCGGGTTCCTGCCACGCCCGCGATCGAGAAAGACTGGGAAATGGCCGAATGATTGGCGTGACTGCCAAAGGGACTGGGCCAGTGTTCACTCATGGCAATTACCACAGCCTTGAAGTTAGCCATCTTGCTGCCTCCCACTGACCACCCACCCTCGCCCCCCGTTCTTCGGAGTGACACCGACAGTATGGACGCCCGCACCACTCTCCACCCCGCCAGCACCCTGCCCACCCTCTCTACCCGGCTATACCGTTGGGGGGCCAGCCCGTCTGGGTCCGCGATACCTACCCCTGGTGGCAGCAGTACCAGCTAACGATATCCCTCGCATCAGGCGCGGGCGCCATGAGAGAGGCCCCCACGGGAGGACATCCGCTCCCGGTGGCCAAAAAAGTATGCAACTGGCCGCCATGATGCTGGCGATCCTCTCAGCATCATTTTGGAGGGTCCCTGCTGAGGAAACCGGTTCGATACAACGGGTTTACTTCAGGCCCAGAGTGGGTACTGGTCCAGAATCTCATTGACCTCGGTGCACAGGTACATCCGCACCATTACAGAGGCCCTAGATGCCAGCCGGCTCAATACATCCAGATCAGTGTAGATCGACCCAACAGGGTGCCCGGCCAGCAGCGTTCACCACCATCGCAGAGACACCTCGGGTCCAGGGAGTAATCGAAGGGATGCATGTTGTGCTACGGGCATGTGCAGAGAATAGGCTGCTGTATACAAGCCAAAATAAGTTCTGCTCGATGAACGTGCAGCTGATATGTGATCATGAGATGTCCATCATACATGTCTGTGTTCCGTACCCCGGCAATGTTCATGACGTCTCCATCCTTGCACACTCAGCGATCCCTGACATGTTGGGGTGCAATACCTCACCCCGCCCCATCTGGGGTGCTGACACTTGAGTGAAACGTGTTATCAACTCCCGTCGTGGGTGATGACGCCCATCTGGAGGCCGCAGACCGACGTGCAGACCCGCTAAAATGAAGCCAATTCCATAACGAAGGGCACGATCGAGCATTGAATTGTGCTCCTCAAGAGACAGTTCAGGAACCTGGACCGCTCTGCAGGCACTCTCCAATACGATTCTGAGAGGATCGCCCGCATCGCGACAGCCTGTTGCGTCCTTCACAATAGCGCACTGCACAGGGGTGGTGTGTTGGAGGAAGAGGAGGAGAAAAGCCAGGCCTCATCCGAGGAGAGGCTTGTGCGGGAGGGTGACCAGGATTTGGCGACCTGGCAGGAACGGGAGAATACACAATGTTTGCGGCAGCTCAACCACATAAGGGATGCTCTGATGCCTTCTAGTTCACCGAATGGGGTAGGGGGAAGAGCTGGCCAGTGGCATGGTCAGCATACACACCCTCACATTCCATCGTGGGACTCAGCCTGTCACCCCTGGCATTCAACTCCCCCATGATACATAACTGCTGCACTACCGGGTGGGGACCCTGGGTTTGCAGTGACACCAGTTCCGCTCCATGGGATGGAGGATGCGCAAACCCACTCTGCATTAAGCTCTGGAGCTTACTATCGTCTGCCAATGTCCTACTCTTGCCCATGGCAGCACCTTTCAGCATCCACCTGGGTGAACCCTGCATGAGAGCTCGCAATTCCATCAAACAGTCCAATCATATCTCTGCAATGGTAGTATTGCGGACCGGCGGGTGGGGGACAGGAGGTTGGGGATCCCACGCTGCACATAGGGTGCCCCCTTCCTCCCACTCCCATCCGCTATGATCACCTATTCTCTCACCCGACCAGGCAAGATCAGCCCACCTCTCATTCCCATCAGATAGAGCACCGAGGCAGGTTGTAATGTTGCCATCAGATGTTTAATGTGAACCAAAGTACACACGTGTGTTCCCTAGTCGATAAAACTGAACTGTTCTCAGCACCCGTGCCAACTTAACTGTGTCAAGTTTCATGACATTGAGGACGCTAAGACTATGTATTGCTGGACCCCATACGGTAAGGCAGGACTGGAGAGGGCCTGATGTGAACATTGCCCAGCATCATGGGTCCCCGTTGGTGGGTATTTTCTGGGCGACATGGCCTGGATGGTACAGATGCTACTGGCGAGACCCGGGAAGATTGGTGCCGCCCGTTCTGCGCGCTCAACCGGACCTGTACCTGGATCAGGGTTGGGAGACTGCGATGCTCTTGTATTCTAGCATCTCACCTGCGTGTGTCACTGGCACGGGCCACATCAACAGATTGTCGCCTGGGATAACTGATGATCACGTACTCCATGGGACGGGAGTGCAAGGGGAGTTCCTCTAAGGCTCTCACGCCACTTGTGTCTCCCAGTCCTGCAGGCCCGCTCTGATCTCGAGCCAGGTTCCGCACACTTGCGTCCATGGCGCACAGGGAGTGGACTATCTCCGTCCCCGACTGTGCCACAGCACGCTGTGAATGTGCATCACCTTTTGGCACTGTCACATCAACCAGCGACTGCGCCATACAGCCCTTCGACTGGCCACCTCTGTCTGAGTCTGCCAATTTGGCCAGTGCCTGAGTAATGCCAACGATGTTTCCAACCGTGAGTTGTTGTGACTGGGCTATGCTCAGCAGCCCCACAGCGATTTCCAGGTTGCGCTGGAGGTGGCAATGCTGTACTGGGCCTCTGCCAGGCCTTCAAAGAATACATTAGTTCTTGGGCATGCTTATCCATATACGAACCATCACCCCAAATGCGTTTACCATGGACGTCACCCTTGCGGTGTTGGCCTGTGTCGCACACATTTTCGGCATCATCCTCTGCTGCTGCATGCGTTTGGACTCCAAGAACTGCAACTACAGTTTCTGCATGCTCGTCGGCAATTGGTCCCTAGCTTTGCGACTGCCAATCCACTATCGATGGAACTGTTAGTTCCAGAAGGTCGAGTCCTGCCTGCACGGCAGCTGGTGCTTGGTATCTGACATCCTTCCGACCGTTCGCCCCCTCGGCTGCTCAAAACTCAACCTGCTGTATTGGGCACATATCAGGTGAGTACCAGACTGTCTCTCTGGAGACGCTTAACTAAAGTGCCTAATCGAGGTGAGTGTTTCTAGGATTGTGGATGTGTTGGAGACTGTTGTGATGGAAACTCACTGCCATCCTCCGACACGAGTTGAAGGGTTTCCTGAGCGTCCAGGGAGGCTGAGTGTTAGATTTGTTCCCATCACTGCTTGACTCATGAGTAGGAACCGTCTATGGCACTGGTTGGCGGCGGGGGCGGTAAAAAGCATCCACTCCCATCTCCAGTAGGTCCGGCAAAACACATGATAATACCCATGATTGGAATAGATTCCGGATCCCTGTCTGCAATCAAACTATTAGAATATGATTGAGACTGAATTGAGATCATCAATCATTAACAATGTTGCGCACCAACACAGGGCTGGCCACTTATACGGGGCGATACTACCAGTATGCGGGCACGTCAACTGTCCGTTTGCGTACGGTCAACAATCGACCGATCTTCCTCTGGCGGTGGTTTAAGGGAATGGCCCGAGCCTGGTGGGCCATGACTGATTATGCCACCTGCGATTACATTGACAGGGACTGTGCAGCATGCACCCACATTGCCCTGAAAGGGTTCGAACAAGATATCCATCGTTATCCCAAGATCACTTGTGAACCATAAAGGATGATGTGGCCCGATTAAGCACGGACCCGCTGGGCCAGCCACGCTACAACAACGTACGTCTTATACGCAAAGTTCAGCAGAGGTCGTACGTTTGCGAATTCGACATGAACCAAGTTTCCCTCCAGTTCGTCCTTTTTCCTGAGTCCAGATGCTTGGTAACGGTGAACATGCACTGAGGGCTACTTGAGTACTCCCGGCAGCCCTTTGGTTTCCTCCACATACGCAATATTACAGCTCATAAAGCTGACCGTCCTGAAAAACCTCCCTCACGTGGGGGTCATTCAAGGCCACGTCCTCATCACGTGCCCGTCTGACTTGGAAGATCTGCAAAACCCGTCCGAGGTGCTGAGGCGTTTTGAGCAAGCAGCCGTTCGCCTCCCGCTTGAGAAATGTGTCTTCAATGCCACCCAAATAACCTAACCCGGCTATCTGTCAGATCACTACGGTTTACAGTCGGTGAAAGAAAAGGTACCTGCAATTCGGCAACTCCGGGCCCAGATGGCTCAACAGAACTCCAATATGCCGAGGACCTGGTAGATTGATATGGAAAGATTCTCCCGTACCTTGTCACCACTTTTGCGCCCATCCACCGTCTGTTAAATCAGGGGCGGCACTGGGAGTGGGCCCGAGAACAGCGGGAAGCTGTCGCAAAGTTGAAACAACAGCTCCACAAATCAAGACTGCTCACCCACTTCGACCCATCAAAAGGCTCATGATGACTTGCTTCTCCGTATGGCATTGGGCCTCCGCTGGCCAACGTATGGAGGACTGATCTGAACACGTTATCGCTTTCACTTCATGAACGTGGGCCGACGCATATAAGCGCACTCGAGAATAATTGTTTGGATGCCGTGTTCCAGGTCAACATTAAAAAAATATAGAGTACCCAATTAATTTGTTCCAATTAAGTGGCAATTTAGTGTGGCCAGTCCATATTGTGCAAACCCCACACGGACAGTGACCCAGGACCGGGATAGAACCTGGGAACTTGGCGCCGTGAGGCAATAGTGCCAGCCACAGCACGGCCATGCTGCCACGGTCAAGAATTTTGATCAGAAGGTTGAATGGAAAGGTGGCCAATATTGAGCCGGAAGGGATCACGGGAGGAGAAGTCAACGAGTAATTTAAAAGAAACTCACACGAAAACTGCTTCCCTGTGTAAAATGGATTGGAGAGTGGCTGACAGAGCGGTGACTTGCAGCGGGATACATCGCTATCAACATCCTTGCTTTCGGAAAAAGGTTGTCTCTCTCAAGGAATGAGCTAGAATGACGACTCAAGCTTGAATGAATGTTCAACTTAAACCATCTTGATTTAACCAGTAAACCAGTAGATTTAACCAATTATAACATGGGATGGACCGTCCTACCTGATGTTCAAAGCCCATCAGTCCCACACGAGTGAACCTGGCCAAGCATTCAGTCAGGGCAGGAAACATGATTCAAGCCATGAATATTGCAAGTTCTGGAACTGTTTAAATAAACACATAGCTGTAGTCTTGGTGAGTCTTTGTGAAAATAATTAAAGGTAAATCAACCTGCCTGCGAGTATTCAATTTTGTCCGAGTTCGTCGGTGTTGGCCAGCTGATGGTGATCGGTGATGCTCCACTGTGTTAAGCATCTGAATCAATTATCTGAGCCTGAATTAAGAGGACAATTAAATGGGTCATGCGGGCGTAAGACAAAGCAAAAACATCCGAATTGTTCTGAGGGCGTGTTTGAACAACACTCGTGCAAACAGTATTATTAGAGCTGAAAGATTAACGTGACTAATGATTATAGCAAACGGATGCTACAATGATCAACCTTGAGCGGTGTTCTCCATACCACAAGGACGTAGGTGAGAAGAAACCGGACCTGAAGTTCGTGAGAAAGGTGTCTGGAATGGGGGTGAACAGGATAAAAGAGAGACACTTCTTTCTCTTCCCCTCTGCCATAATCCAGTACCGGCCCTGCACAACGGTCAATTCCTGTGTTGATTATCTGAATTAGAAAATGGCAGGATCTCGGCGAAAGTGGGAAAAGACATTCAGGGGGAACCTAAACTGATAATGGCAACAAGAGATTTGGGGAAAAATAATGGTTTGCAATCCTTCGAACAGAGCCAACCGAAAGAATCCCAATCAACGTGAGGAAGCATTCTGGCGAAATATGAAACCGCTCTCGATATACTTAACTGTTTACGAATTTTAAGTGATAAGGAACGAGGGATAGCAATTTTGAGATATAAGAAAGAATTGAGATAGATAATTTAAAACAGGAGTTGCAAGTGGCAAGATCAGATTTAATCAGAGAGGTGCAGAATAATCAAATTAATTCTGCAAATATGAGCCAATTCCAAATGGAAACTAAGAAAGCTTATCTGGAAACAACGAGCTATCAGAGAACGGAGCTCAGACCAGAAATACATTCAACGCTTGAGGAGGAGATGCAATAATTCACAAGCAATTGTGAAAACATTACAGAAAACAATTAAAGATTTGGACATCAAACCTCTGCACACAGGTGCCAAACTGGGGTAAAAAAGCTGAAGTCCGAACTCCAGATCAAGAGGGATCTGAGGAGCACGTTTAGAGCTGTAGGAAAAAATAATATGGCGGAAGGGGAGGGAGATTTTAGCGCACTGTAGGTCAGGTGGACTTCAAAATACACTTTGGAGATTCTAAGCACTTGCCAATAACACAATTGGGTGCTAGTCCAGGAATAAAGTCTATTTTCAGGAAGTGGGGTTAGTTTAGTGAAGAGACAGTGAGGATGAGCATATTTGAGTTTCCTTTTCAGGTGTTGTATTCAAGTTTAAGTAGGGAGTCTGTTGAGGACAATGGCTCTTTCAGAGGTTCAGAAGTTTTTGGAGCTACAGAACGTCACGCACACTGTCTTAAATAAATGAGACTAAAACAAAGCGTTTAGAATTATCTAAAACATTGAAGTTAACATTGCCTTTCAATGTGCGGAAATAATGGATAATTGCGGCGGTAGCTGAGCATTTGAACTAGCCTGAGACACTGTCAGAATTATTGAAACTGGCAATAATTCAATTACAAATGAAACAGCTTGACCGTGAAAAGGAATTAAAGCTGCTTGAATTACAGATCAATGTGAAATAAAAGCGGGGGAGGGAAGGAAAATGAAAGAATAGCTCTGGCAGACCAAAGAGACAAAGAGAGTTAAGTGACAATGAAAAGTGAACGTCAGTTAAAATTGGCAGAGATAAACAGAATTGTTCAGTCTGAAGATAGTGATGAGGATAGTGAAAAAGAGCATGAGCTTCGTATTCAAAGGCCTGGTGGGATGTATCTCAATTCGCCCAAGCGTTGCCAAAGACTGGTGAGAAGGCTGGAGAAGCGTGTTTTATTTTATTTGAGGAGATGGCTGAATAAATAAAATGGCCAGAGGTCATGTGGATATTCCTGAGTCAAACAAAGTTGTCAGGTCGAGCGAGTGAAGTATTTGCATCATGATCAGAGGAGGTATCTGGGACTTATGAGGAGGTGCAAAATCCATTTTAGTTGCATATGAACTAGTTACTGAAGCCGACAAAGGATTACAATTTCAGAAAATAGCCTGTTCAAACATACATAGCGTTTCAAAGGATCAAAGGGAGCACTTTTAATATGTGGTTAAGGATTTTGAAAATAGACCAAACGTATCGAGCTCCTGGAAAAATTATAATTTTGGAGGAGTTTAAAAATTCAATTCCTGATTTAGTGAGAACTCATATAGAAGAGCAAAGGGTTAAAACTGTGAGATGAACAACAGAAATGTCACCCTATTATGAAATCGTTCATCAATCTATGTTTGGTTTCCGACAGCAGATTCAGTCTGTGAAGCATATAATCTGGGAAAATTGAAATATTCATGTGGAAAAGGTAAAGGGGATATGATGGGAGATGATGAGTCGTGTACCACAGATTAAAAAAGAAATCCCGGAGGGTAGAAGTGAAATGAAAAGTTTCAGATGTTTATACTGTGATAAATTAGGTCGTGTAAAGTCACAGTTTTCGCTGTTAAGGATAGCACCGAGAATGCATATGTGGGTAAAGAGGATAAACCAGTGGGGTTTGTTAAAGTGGCATCGGAAAGTCGGATTGAATCGACGGAGATCCAAACGAATTGTCCTGATAAACAGGTGATTGATGAGAAGGTGGAATAGTTCTTTAGAGAATTTACTTGTGTGGATAAAGTTTATTCATGTCCACCAGGAAGTGTATACAGAAGTCCAAATTCTACGGGATGCGGGAGCCAGTCAATCTTTGACGGTCAGAGATGAGGTGTTATGTCGTTTGGGAGGAATATGGGCAGAAAAGAAATTTGTGGTGTGAAGAGTAGTGTTCCGTTATATAAGATAAGGTGAGGTTGTAGTGATCAGTGGTGTGGTGAAGTGGCAGTAGGAGTAATAGAAAAACTATCATGTCCAGTAATACAATTTACCTTGGGTAATGATATAGCTAGATAGCAGGTAGGAGTGATGCCTACCCTGCTTGATAAGCCAGTAGTTGTAAAATCAAACAACCGTTTTGTTGAAGGACGAATACCCTGGAATTTATACTGATTGTATAGTGACTAGGTGGCAAAGGCACAGGTTAAGACAAGAGCATAAAACAGAGAGTGAAGATCGAGTTGAAGTTCAATTATCTGAAGAGATTTTTAATCAGATGGTAGGACAAGAATAAGAACATGTGATGGATTAATCGGATATGTTTAGTTCAGGACAGGAGCAGGAATACATAAATATAAAAAGGACCTATCAGAAAGCACACACGGTGGAGGAAACTGAATGTATATCAGGAACGTTATTAGCTTTAAAATAATATCTTAATGAGAAATGCAGACCTTCACATAAGCAGGCGGATGAAAAGTGGCAGATGTTTATCAAGTGATTCTGCCAGTGGGCCGTTGCAAGGAGGTGCTGTGAGTCACACATGAAAGAGCAGTAGAAGGTCACGGGGAGCAAAGAAATCTCATGCTAAAATCTAAAACATATTTTTATTGGCCTGGGCTACGTAAATATGCAGTTAACCGTTGTCGATCATGTCACACAAATCAAGTGATAGTGAAACCGCCAGTGGTGATAAATCCAGCACATTTGATATCTATTCCAATATTGTGTTCACCTTTTCCAAGGTTCTTAAATGATTGGTAGGACAGCTTCCGATAACGAAATGTGCGAATATATTTTTTTTGATAACAATTAATGTGTCAACTTGTTTTACAGAGACCATTCCAGTCCGCCATATTACAGCTAAAATGATTGTGAAGAGTTACTAAATGTTTTCACAAGATATGGACTACCCACAGATATAAAATCGGATCAAGGATCAAATTTTGACTGGAGGTTATTCAAAGAGGTTATCAATAGCTTTGGAGAAACACAATTTATATCAACTGCATGCAATCCAGAATCGCAGAGAGCATTAGAACTGGAGCATCAGACGTTAAGGACACCGTTGAATGCTTATTATCAGGTTCATCCTGAGGATTGGGATAAAGGAATTTCACTCGTGTTGTTTACAATTCGGGATGCGCCGAATTAGTGAACCAAATTCAGTCGTTTTGAACTAATGTTTGACCCTGAGGTCAGAGGACCACATAAATTTATTCAGGAGAAAGTGGTGAGTGGGCAGTCCAAACCCACAATATTGGATAACATGTCCAATTGTTGGTAACAATGTAATAGTGCATGTATATTGGCTAGACAACATTTAAAAGTTGCACAACATATGATGAAAAAAATAGCGGATACGCAGCAAAAATTCGTAGTTTTGCTAGAAAAGTTTTAGTATTGTTAACAGTGGTAGGTCAAATTTGAGAATCGAAGTTTTGTGGAACTTTTAGATTCAAAGGAAATTGAGTGAGGTGAACTATTTGGTTAGATCGCCAGATAGAAGGAACGCTCACTGAGTGTGTCATGTGACTACGCCTGAACGGTGTTTTTTAAGGGAAGGCGAGCAATAGGAAAACGTTTTAGTAATTCTAAAGTGAAGAACCGAATCCAGATGACTCTGACTTTTACATCCCTCAAATTTAATTGGATAAAAAGGATGTTCTTAATAATTGGGATAAATTATTGAGTTCCGTTCTCGAGGAAAAATGAACTGCCAGAAGAAAGTTATTAACATCATATAGGCCAGTTTGTGGAAATAACTTGAGAAGTACTAAAATGGTCACACATTATGTAGATATGGAAAATGCTGTTCCAATTGAACAATAATCCATAAAGTCTTAAACCTCTAAAATTGGCACAGATTCAAAACGAAATTGAACGTTTGCTTTAAAGTGGCAAAGTTGATGGAGGTTGCAGCGATTCGAGCTCACCCATAGCGATGATACGGAAACCGGATGGTACCCATCGATTGTCTGCAGATTATAAAAAGGCTAATGCAGTTACCATAACGGAATCTTATACTATCCCACGGTTGGATGACTGCATTGAAAAGGTGAGACAATCAGTTATTATTTTCAATCTGGACTTCCTTAAATGTTACTGGCAGGTACCTTTATCCGAAAGGGCAAAGAAGATTTCAGCTTCTGTAACTCCAAATGTTATATACCTATTCAAAGTAATGCGATTTGGCAAGAAAAACTCTCCAGCCCCATTTAAACGGTTAAATCAGGCAAATCAGGATGATCCAATTGTGTTGTGTACATAGACGATGTGGTGATTTTCAGTCCGACTTTGAAAGAACAATTGAAGCAGCTGATGGAGTTGTTCGATCGACTTGAGGAGGCGAGTTTGCTGGTAATACTAGCCAAAGAAAGTTTGCACAATTCCCAAGTACTTTCCTTGGCTATACATTTGGACATGAACAAAAAGTCCCACGGATGTGAAAACAAACGTTATTGGGGAGTTACCAATACTCTTGACACATGGGGAAAATGCGATTTCTTGGCATGAGTCATTTTTACCATTGATTTGTGCAGTATTATTGGTGCGAGCTTACCCCACTGTCCGACTTGCTGATGACGCCTAGCAAATTTCAGTGGGCGCCAGAGTGTCAACAGCAATTTGCAGGATTGATTTCTGTGTTACCCACTGCTCCTGTGTTGACCACCACAAACTACGCAAAACCATTCAAGGTGGCTATCTTTGCGAGTGGTGTCAGCGCAGATGTACTCTTGCAAGAAAAAGATGATTGAATTGAACGGCTCATTGGGTGTAAGATTTCGTCAGAAGGGTTTGAGACGTAAGGTAACCATTGGCGTAGATGCCTGTAAAAGTGTAAATTTCAAGGAGTAGATAATGCATACAAAATACTTATTATTGTATAACCTGAGCAATACTAATATCAGAAAGGGCACAAAATGGTTGTTAACAGAGGGAGCATGCTAAAGACACAAAATGGCCTTCTGCTGCAGTAGCCACATTCCGCAACAATCATTAGCAGGGTTACGTTGCGAACTGGTATAAATAACATTATTTAATTGCGGAAAGCAGAGCTAGTCAGGGAGGCAGGAATGATTGATATCAAGGCACTAAATCGGAAAGAAAATGGACGATTCCGGAGTGGGCTTCACCAGGAAGTGATGACAGTTCCACAGGACAAAGAACATTATGTATCCTCGCCAGCTCAAGGCCTCTAAGTGCAGGCAGGAGACATAACTTTCAGAGCTACTGACAATAATAATCGCTTATTGTCACGCCTCGGCCTCAGTGAAGTTAATCTGAAAAACCCTGGTCGCCACATTCGGCGCCTGTTCGTTGAGGCCGGTGTGTGATTTGAACCCGCGCTGCTGGCCTTGTTCTGCATTGCAAGCCAACTGTGTAGCCTACTAGACTGAACCAGCTCAGTTAGTATGAGTGACTCATTCATGATTCAGGGGCTGGTAAAGGGCCCACGCACTTCACATTATTATGAAAACTTTAATATGGCATAGAAATAATGTGTGTAACGTATAACCGATGTTATTGGACAAGGTCCAGCCGAAATGGGCTGTGTAGCTATTTTTAAAAATCTAAAGGAATAGATGTTTTCCCTTTGTCCGGTGGAGAGATGGTGTGGGACTTTAACATACGTCATCTCCGCGCCAGCGAAATAAACCGTTTGATGTGAGGACCAGTCGCTCTGTGCGTTGAGTGATTTATTTGAGATTCTCTGTTGCGAATAGTTTTTTCCAAAAAAATGAATGATTACCACACAAAGTATTCAACAATTGCGAAGGAGACTTGAGCTTGGTACAAGATTTGCACCATTTTAACATTTCCGTTCCGATGAAATCGGATGAAACAATTGTATATACTCATCACAATCCATTGACGTTGTTGGAGAAGTTCAAGAATAAAATGCCTGACTGACTCGACGGAGATGTATTGTATTGTTACAACCATTCAATTTAAGCCTTGACATGTGGCTGGACGAGAAAACGTGAGAGCCGATGCTTTGTTATGAATGTGATGAAGGGAATCAGGTTCGATGTTGAGAAACAAAATGAACTGTATAATTGTAAATGTGTGTCTGTTTTGGCGTTTTAAAGTGCATGCATATTTACTGTCAAGTGTTAGGAATGGGAAAGTGAAAAGGTGAAAAATGAAACCATCTTTGAAGTTGATGAGTTATTTTTTTCTTGGGAGGAGGTGTCATATAATTTTCCCTTCAAGGAAAGTTTTTGTCTTTTGACATGGCTTATGTGATGACATTATATGGTCGAATACTGCCGTGTGCTGGGCCACGCCTATGAATATGTTTTTTTTTGTTTAGTAGATTTTATTTTTGTAAAGCGAGAATATATTCAGTTTCATACATCTGTTACCATAGCTGGGCGGTGTCTTTATGTTTGTAATTCATAAAACCTCTTGCTGCGCGTTTTCTGTAAATGTCAATGAAGTTCTCATAATAAATCTTGTTTTGATTGAAGTGTCTGATAAGACCAATGAATCACAGCTGAAGGGAATGCTTTTGTGGTCATCCCCGCCAAATTAAAAATAAAGGTTATTAGTCTGGTGGACTTCATAATATACTTAGGAGTTTCTAAGCCCTGGCCTATAACAAAATAATGATACAAATTTGTCAGATATCAAATTTGTGTTTTCCAAAATCACTTGAGTTGTGACAAAAATGTCCACAGTCAGTTAAACAATCCATGTCACCAAAAATATCTCATGTAACTTGATTAGGAAGTACAAAAGTGGAAATTAAAATTGTTTATGAAAACAAGAGTAAACTACAGAACTACAGAATTAAAAGTGAAGGGACAGGAATAAATCAGTTTTCAAATAACGTGGAACCATGACGGACCAATTTCCTCTGGCCACTCTCTGCACCGATAGGTTCTGCAGGGAAATTAACCTTTTCAGCCGCCAGCAAATTCGTTCCAAAGCACATGGAGAGGTTTGTATCTATGATTATGTATTGGTCAATGCTAATTGATACATTGGTTAATTGGGTATTTGTGGAAATTCACCAACACTATTTAAATGTGAAAATGTCCGCACAATGCAGATACATTTGGAACAAAGGTGAGAATTATATTGTTTGCCTCATCCCCCGAGATAACGTAATGCAACATTGATAAAAACTGTGCTGGACAAATGTCACGAAGTCAGTAAAATTACAAACCGTCTGTATCCAATATATCCCTCAGATCAAGCCAACTATCCATTTATAACAAATAAGAACATCACTTGAGCTCGTGGAGATAAAACCATGAAATCAGAGATCACAAAGGTAAAGGAGAATATTATGTTACCACTTAACTGAGAGGATAGTTGTATGGTATCTGAATATGCCCTAATCAGAAACCCACTTTTTGCATCAAACCCTTGGATCCAGACAAACTTGAGATAATTTTTAGTTTGTTCATATTCAAAAATGAAGTCAAGAATGAATGGATGTCACAGAAGAACTTGAATCAGATTTTAAGGATTTTGGGGCGGAATCTGCGACAAATCTGAAATATTTGCCAGAAACTTCTCAGCTGGGAAAAAAACGCAATAAATAGTTCATATGCCAGATCGCAAAATGTTACTAGGAGAAAGTATAATAAAAACTGATATAAATTAAATAAAATAAACTAATCGTTGAGATGATATTTGGAACTGGGAAAACACATTCACAGTTGTACTCATAGGAACGAATTGTATCGCATTTAGTAATAACAACTCTCCTATTGTCTCACTGAATCAAACTTCCATCATGATTATGATGACGGGGAATAATTTAGACACGGACTTGTTTGTGCAAAACTGGGAAAGGTTGACGGGAAACTTAAATATGAATAATGTGAATGTACATACATTAATGTAATTGTTTTAAGCAGTGATGATTAGTTGTAACAAGCCGTGAACCTTTCCTGTCCAGCTGACGAAGAAGGCTAGCAAAAATACTTTGTGTTCTACCATTAATTTCAGTGAATCAGGTTGGGGCTGGGGATTGGGTGGCGGTGCTGAGTAGGACTTTTTCCAACATTTGGCCGCAAGGCGTGGTCTGAAAGATGGCGAATATTGAGCCGTAAAGCATCATGGGAGAGGACGTAAATGACTACCTTTAAAGCGGCGAACAAGAAACATCTGCCTTGTGCAGAATGGATTTCATGAGAACCAAGGACAACATTATCAATGATAATCCACTTATTTATGGAGGGTGTAGTTTCTCCCGAACCTGGCCACCACTTTTGCCCCCATTCACCGTCTGTTAAATAAGGATCGGCACTGGGAGTAGGCACTGAGAACAGCAGACAGCTGCCGAAAACGAGAAAAAACAGCTCTACAAATCAAGACTCCTCACCCACCGTTACATAAAATCGGCTCCAGTTTACTTGCGTCTCAGTGTGGCATCGGGTCTCTGCTGGTCAAACTATGGAGACCGGATCTGAACACCTCAACACTTTCGCCTCACGAACGTTGGCCAACATACATAAGTTCAGCTCGAGAATAAGTGTTTGTCTGTCCTGTTCAAGGTGAACAGTTTTTTAAAAACAAACAAATACCCAATTAATTTGTTCCAATTAAGGGGCAATTTACCGTGGCCAATCCAGAATGTGCAAACCTCACACGGACAGTGACCCAGAGCCGGGATCGAACCGCCATGAGGCAACAGTGCTAGCCACAGCAGGGCCCTGCTGCCGCGGTCAAGAAATTTATTCAGAATGTTTAATGGAAAGGTGGCCAGCATTGAGTCGTAAGGGAACAAAGGAGAGTAAATCAATGATTAACTTCAAAGAAGCTAACACGCAAACGGCTGTCATGTGTAAAATGAATTGCATATTGGGAGAAAGAGCGGTGACTTGCAGCTGGATACATTTGCTAACAACGCCCTTGCTTTCTGGAAAAAAGGCTCTCTCTCTCAAGGGATGAGCTCGAATATCGACTCAAGCTTGAATAATTGTTCAACTTAAACCAGATAAAATATGAGATGAATTGATTTAACCAATGATAACAAAGGATCGACCGTCCTATTTGATGATCACATCCCATCAGTCCCACAGGAGTGATCCTGGCCAAGCTCTCCGTCATGGGCAGTATAAATGAGTCAAGCCATGAATCTTGAAAGTTATGGAACTGTTTAAATAAACACATAGCTGTTGTCTTGGTGAGTTTGGGTGAAAATAATTAACGGTAATTCTACCTGACTGCGGGTGTTCAATGTTGCCTGCATTCGTCAGTTTTGGCCAGCTCATGTACAACAGATCATCCCACATGGAACATGTCTTCATTTTGAGGTGATCGGTGATGCGCTACTGAGTTAATGATCTGAACCACCCATCTGAGCCTGAATTAAGAGGGCAGTAGCCCCACCAGATGGCCTGAATTAAGTTGATAAAGAGAGCATAAGACAAAACAAAAGTCGCCGAATTGCTCTGATGGCGTGTTTCAACAACAGGCGTGGCAGGCAAATTATTAAGTTTGCAAAAGAAACGTGACTAAAGTTTCATAGCAAACGTATGCTCCAATGATCAAACTTGAGCGGTGTTCTGCAAAACTCAAGTACGTAGTTGAGAAGAAATCGGATGGGAATTTCGTGAGAAGGGTGTCTGGAATGGGGGTTAACAGGATAAAAGAGAGACACTGCTTTCTCTTCCTCTCTGCCGTAAAAGCAGTACCGGACCTGCACAACGGTCAGTTACTGTTTTGATGACCTGAAACGAGAAATGACGGGATCTCGGCCAGAAAGAAACTCAGCGAGCACCTGAACTGAAAATGGCCCCAATAGATTTGGAATAAAAATAATGGTTTGCAATCCACCGAACAGAGCCCGTGGAAAAAAACCAATCAAAGTTAGGAATCTGTGCGCTGAAATATGAAACCGCTCTCGCTATACCTAATTGTATACGAATATAACGTTATAATGAAATAGCGATAGCAATATTGAGATGTAATAAAGAGTTGAGATAGAGAATTTAAAACAGGATTTGCAAGTTTTAACATCAGATTTATTGACAGAGGCGCCGAAGAATCAAATTAATTCTGGGCAAATGAGCAAATTCCAAATGGAAACTACGAAAGCTTATCTGGAAACAAGCGAGCTGCTAGAGAACAAGATCAGCCCAGAAAGACATGAAATGCTTCATTAGGAGATGCAATAATTTACATGCAATTGAAAAAGCGTTACATAAAACAGGTAAAACTTTTGGAAATCAAGCTTCTGCACACAAATGTCAACATGAGGTAAATAAGTTGAAGTCACAACTGCAGATCCTGAGGCATCTGCGGTGCACGTTTGGAGCTGGAGGACAAAATAATAAGGCAGAAGGGAAGGGTGGTTATAGTGTTCTGCAGGTCAGGTGAACTTCAAAAGGCAATTTGGAGATTCAAAGGCCTTACCCAAAACAACATTGGGGCCTTATCCGGGATTAAAATCTATTTTCTGTAAGTGGGGTTGGTTTAGCGAACAGGCAGTGAGAAATTATATATTTTTGTTTGCTTTTCAGGTGTTGTTTTCAAGTTTATGTAGGGAGAATGTTGAGGACAATGGCTCTTTCAAAGGCTCAGGCATTTTTGGAGCTGCAGAAGGTCACGTGCAGTGTCTTAAAAAATGAGACAAAAACAAGGCTGTTAGAATTCGCAAAAAATTAAATTAACATTGTCTGTCAGTATGTGGAAATAAGGGATAATTGCGGCAGCAGCTGAGCATTTTGATCAACTTGACCATGAAAAATAATTAATGCTGCTTGATTTACAGACCAAGGTAAATTAAATGTGGGAGAGTAAAGGAAATGGAACGAATAGCTCCAGAACACCAAATAGACAAAGAGAGAGTCTTTGAAATTCGGAAACTGACCATGAAAAGTGAACGTCAGTTAAAATTCTCGGGAGTGAATCAAATAGCACAGTCTGAAAACAGTGATGAGGAAAGTGAGAAAGAGCATGAGCTTCGTATTCAAACGCTTGGTGGGATCTATTTAAATATGTCCAACCATTGCCAAAGTTTGGTGAGAAGGGTGTAGAAATGTGTTTCATTTCATTTGAGGAGGCGGCTAAACAAATAAACTGGCCAGAGGACATGTGGATATTACTGATTCAAATACAGTTGTTCCGTAGAGCGAGTGAAGTGTTTGCAACTTGATCAGATGAGGTATCAGTGAATTAGGAGGAGGTGTAAAATCCATCAGAGGTGAATATGAACTCTCGCCTGAAGCCTACAAAGGTTTAGAAATTTAAGGAAAGAACCTGTTCAAACATACATACAGTTTCAAAGGATTCAACAAAGCACATTTGATACGAGGATAAGGGCTTTTAAAATAGACCAAACGTATCTAGCTCTCAGAGAAACTAGAATTTTGGAGTGGTTTAAATATTCAATTCCTGATATAGTGAGAACTCTTATGGAAGAGCATAGGGTTAACATTGAGTGATTAACAGCAGCAATGTCTGATTATTTGCAATTCGTTCAAAAATAAATGTTTGATTTCTGACTTCAGATTCAGTCTGTGAAGGATAGAAACTGTGGAAAATAGAAATATTTATGTGGGAAAGGTCAAGGGGATATGATGGGAGAAAGTAAGAGTCGTATACCACAAGTTATAAGAGAAATCCCGGAGGATGGAATAGAAATTAAAAGCTCACATGCTTTTACTGCAATAAATTGGCCATGTAAAGAAGAAAACTGGGAAGGCTGCAGTGATAAAGCAGGATAAACCTGCGGGGTTTGTTAAAGTGGCATAGGAAAGCCCAATGGAAGCTAAGGAGGTGCAAACGAGAGTAAAGCCTGGTAAAGAGGTTGTATGGGTAAAGTTTTTTCATGTACACCAGGAGGAGTAGGTACAGAAGTCAACATTTTAAGAGATACGAGAGCCAGTCAAGCTTTGACGGTAAGAGATAAGGTGTTATTGCAGTTTGGGAGGTATATGGCCGTAAAATAAATTTGCATTGAGAAGAGTAGCGTTCCAATATATAAGATAAGGTGACGTTGGAGAGTCCCGTGAAGAGCGGTGAAGTGGTAGTAGGAGTAATAGAGAAACTATCTTGTCCAGGATTACAGTTTATCTTGAGTAATGATATAGATGGATCGCAGGTGGGAGTGATGCCTACTCTGGATGATAAGGCAGTATTTGGAAATTCAAACAACTATTCTGTTGAGGACGAATATCCAGGGATTGTTACTGATTGCGCAGTAAGAAGGTCGCAAATGCGGTTACGACAATAGCAGAAATGAAACAGTTAAGATGAAGTTGAAGTTAAATTATCAAAAGAGATTTTTGATCAGATGTTTGGAAAAGAACAAGAACATCTGGAGGATAAAGGGGATATTTTGAGTTCAGGAAAGCTGGCAGTTTTGCAGCAGAAATATATAAAAAGAAACAGGTTGTAAGAAAAAGTATACACGGAAGAGGAATCTGAATGAATACCAGGAACGTTAGTACCTTCAAAATTGTAACTTAATGGAAAATGCAGACGTTTACATATGCAGGCGGATGAAAATTGGGCAGATGTTTCTCATGTGAGACTGCCAGTAGGTTCAAGGAACAAGGTGTTGCGAGTAGCACATGAGGTATCAGTAGAAGGTCACTCAGCGCAATGAAATCTCAAGCTAAAGTAGAAAAACATTTTTATTGGCCTGGACCACGCAAATATGCAGTTAAGTTGTTCGATCATGTCACAAATTGTGATAATGAATCTCCAATGGAGATAAAACCAGCGCCATTAAGACACATTCCTGCATTTTAGTAACGTTTTACAAGTGCCTTGTTTGACTGGTAGGGCAGCTTCATAAAACGAAATGTGGGAATGAATATCCTTTGACAATAATGAATGTGTCTATTAGTTTTGCAGATGCCATTGCTGTACGCAATATTACTGCACAAAAGATTGTGAAGTGTTACTTACTTTTTTCACTAGATATGGACTACCTACAGAAATACAATCGGAACAAGGATCAAATTTTGCCTCATACTTATTCAAGGCGGTTATGGATACGCTTTGGAGAACCAGGGGTCATCCATTGGGCGCACGTTGCCCGATGGTACCGGCAGATAACAAGCCAATGTTCACCGAGAGGAAGGGGAAACCCTCCATGAGCGTTCACGTGGTCTGAGACCACTAGATCAAAATTCTGTACGCCTGTGCTCGGTACCCGGCCAGTGTGAATGACTCGTTCATCCTAGTGCAGTCATTCATCCCCGGCATGTTCGAAGTAACCCCCGTCTCCCACCGCCGCTGCGGGCTGGTTGCTGGGCGTCAGGCGTTACTTGTTGTGTTTGTGAATGATTTGGAGGCCAGAAAGTGACGTGGAGAGCCGCTACAACAAGGTCCATTGTGCAATCAGGCATGAGGTCGGCAATTGCTTTGGGCGCTGAAGATGTGCTTCAGGTCCCTGGACGGCAGTGGAGGCCCTCCAGTATGAGTCAGGGTGGGTCGGCACCATTGTGGTTTGTTACGTCCTCCACAATATATCCCAGAATTGGGGCGATGTGCTGGAGGAGTACGAGGTGCAAGGGTAGACCTCTGCAGACGAGGAAGAGGAGGAGGAGAAGGACAATGTTCGGACATGGGAGCTGGACATTGACGAGGGGGTGGGCTATGCCACTGGTAAGGACTGCGAGCTCGGGATGCTTTGATCGTCACACGTTTAACAAACTAAGAGTGGGGTTACTGGGCAGCGGCACGGACACCACTACACAGCACCACTTCACCACCGATCACCCTCACCTCCCATTCAACGAATAAACCCACCTTCCTAACCACTGAATACACTCACCTCCCCCACCAACTAACACACTCACCTGCCCACTACCGAACCACACGCATGCGGATCATGCCCCCATCATACATCCACCAGCGGTACAAAGAGCTGGGGGCACTGGGTTGCCAGTGATAGCGGGTCTGGTCCATGGGACAGGCCGCTGTGCGATGAGTTCCGAGTTTCAAATCATTGGACAAATGTCTGAATCACGCTCACAGTTATACTCTCCACCCGTTTGGTCTCTGACCACTCAATAACCTGACACTGTCACTTCGCTGGGGACTATTTGACCCCGCAGTGGGGTGAGAGGGTGTGAGGGGTTGAGGGCCTGCACAGCGCATCAACTGGTGCTCAGTCTTCCATTACACAATCCCGCCCCCATGAGACACAGCCCAGAGGCAGCTTTCTTTGGTGATTATGTGTTTAATGTGAAGAGGCATATACAGTCTGTGCCCTGGCCCCTATAACTAAACTGTGCCATGCACACGTGCCGATATAGGATGTGTCTATCATTCTGGCCTTACGGGCCTTGTCACTGTGCCCAGGTGGTTCACCAGCCGGTACAGCAGGCGTAGGTGGACGTCTGGGACTCCTGCCTTGCTACACGTCTCCCCGTTGGCGCACTTGACCTGGGGCAGCCCCGCCTGGATGGGCCAGCCTGCTCATCGGGCGTCCCGCCTGGCATGGTGCCGATCTGTCCTGCCTGCTTCCCACCAGATTCACCAGGGACTGTAGGTTGCATGGGGGGTCCGAGGAGTTGCGGCGCTCTGAGACAATCTTTCAGGAGTCACAGGCAAGAGCCCAGTACCACATTCTCGCTCGGCGTGCCCGATGACACCTGGACATCTCCTGAGGACGGCGGTATGAGCAGAGCCATCACCCGAGGCTCCCCCGACACCAGGTGCTGCCAGCCCAAGAGGACCTCTCTGGTATCGAACAGGGACTGATCGTTAGCGGCCATGCAGCTCACGGAGCGGGCCATCCTTGACCCTGTGGCACTGTGCCATCCCCCACTGTGACACTGTTATCTCCCTCTGGGACTGCGCCAGCAACCTCCGGATCAGCGCTACCACCCTCTGTATCTGTGTGACGCTGGTCAGCACGTGGGCAATGGCGCGGATGCTCTCATCCATGGATTACAGAGACTGGGCAATACCCTGAGCCAGTGTTATTCAAACTTTTTTTTCCGTGGGCCCATTTTTATTAAGCGGCCAAATTTCAGTACGCCAACCGGGCGACATGCGCGATCCACATGGCTGAGCATCGCGACCCATGCCGGTCGACCTACGCAAACCCACCATTTTCTCTTACCTTGTTTGATGTTGACAAAAATGGAGGGACCAATGGATGGTCCCTTTGACCATCGGGCACGTTTCTTCAATGGATTCTGTTGGATGAAGGTGAAGCTTTCTGGTGTCCGAAAGTATGGAGTCCCCAACTGTCCAAAGTTCTGAATTTTTATCCTGTCAAATTTTGCCAAATAACCGCCCCGAACTTGTAAAAAGAATAAAAATATATTGAATAAAATGAATGAAATAAATAAGAGTTAAATGGATAAAATAAATGAATAAAATGAATAACCCCACCGCCAAACTTGTAAAACAAAAAGCAGCGCCATTTAAAATAAGGCTTCCACCCTGCACATGTGCACCAATGATCTGGCAAGCAAGTGCAGTGCGGCTGTATTTTCTGTACATGTTCGTGGCCATGTTGAAGGCCGCTTGTAGCCGGCATTCTTAACAGCTTGCTGTTGATGCTGTTGTGCACAGATCAGTGCGATCGGGAGCACCGGGTCAGATGGCTCTGCGACACCCCCGAAACCGGCCCGTGACTATCCTGCATGTTGCGCCACCGAGTTTGACAATGTCTGACCTGAGCAATGCCACCGATGCACTCAGCAATGGCCTACTGGGATTGGACCACGCTGAGGGGCCCTGCTGCAATCTGCAGCTCGCTCTGGCAAATGGCTTCCTGTCAGTCGGAAGCAACCTGACCATCGCTCACATAGCCTCCTCCGCGGAAGCCAGCCAATCACTTTCGACCTGGGTGGCACGCATGGCTGGCAGAAATCCTTGAACCAGCAAGCAGTTGGACTCTTCGAGCTGCGTCTGCGGTAATGATCTGTGGGCGTTATCCCCTTCTCTCGTCTCTCTCTGGGTCGCTGACTGCACCTGATTTGTTGGTGGTTGTCGGTTTTCCAGTAACCCGGTGTACGTCTGGGCAGCAGCTGAATTCCAGGGACGGGCTGCCCTCCAACCTTCCGGCCCTCAGCTGCTCCAAATTCTGTAACAGAGCGACTGGTTGGTGCGCAGAAGTAAGTAACCCATGAGCCTTCTCACGAAACCGCTCAACCAGGGTGATAGCATCTGAGTTGGCGGAGGGTGTAGGAGACAGCAGTGGCGGGAATTCTATGTCATCATCGGA
Organism: Scyliorhinus canicula; assembly: GCF_902713615.1. Taxonomy (NCBI): domain Eukaryota; kingdom Metazoa; phylum Chordata; class Chondrichthyes; order Carcharhiniformes; family Scyliorhinidae; genus Scyliorhinus; species Scyliorhinus canicula. The sequence goes on along the minus strand of NC_052165.1, from coordinate 89,015,795 downwards.
CACTAACTCCAGGTTCTCCGGTGTCGTGTTGTGCTGTGCGCCTGTCCCCTGTGTGACTGTCCCCTGTGCTGTATACTGTGTGCCCATCCACCGTCTTCCCTTTAAGTAACTCTCCCCAATATATCAAAGCCAACTCACGCCTCGTATCCTCATAGTTCTCTTTATTAACATTCAGCACCCTAGTCTCCAAATCAACTGCTTCAGAATGCATCTTCATAAAAAAATTACTATCATGTTAGGTCGCACATCCCCAAGGGGTCACGTACAGACAGATTGGCAATGATTTCTGATGTGTTGGGGAAGCTGGCTCTACGAAGACTGCACTTACTGCCGTATAGAGACAGAGAGACTTCCAACAATTGAAAAAATGAAACTCGATTTTATTGAACTCTTAACTATAATACATGCTATAACTGCGGGTCGACACTATGCTGACTTGACTGGAGACCTGAGACTAAACAAACCAGACTATCTCACTGCCACATGGTGTTAGGTCTAGTTGCTACTCACGAGTCTGGATCCCGAGAGAGCGGGAAAACTAGTGCCCTCTGGCTTTATAGTTGTCGTGTTCTGTCTGATGATTGGCTGCTGTGCTCTGTGTGTTCACTGGTCATCTTGTGTGTCAATCACTGCCTGTCTGCACACCATTATATACTCCGATTTTTATTATGACATCTCGCCTTTTTCTTTACAAAATAGAGATCAGGTGAATAAATAGTGAGTCTCTGTACAGGAGCCTGACTATATGCAAAATATGCTAACGTATTTACATGGGAAGGTGTCTAGTCCAGAGAAAGGGCAGACAACACATGAGAAAAAAACTATATATACTGCTCTGTAAACGATGAGATAACAAGGTAAATGCAACATTCCGTAGATAAATTCCGTCTCTGTGGCGGGCGACCAATTCTTGTTGACCGCCTCAAGGGTGGGTCAGGGGACCGCCTGCACTTGAACGGGGGGAGTTACCGGCAATGTAGAGGACGGTAGACTAACTGGCAGGTCAGTGGCCCCGTGGAAGTGCGTCGTCCTGAGGAACAGGTGTGCGTGGCGGGACATCACGATTAGGCGGCAGGCGTGGAATTCGATGCAGTGCTCGCCAATTTCGCTGAAGAAATGAGCCATCAGGCATGCGAATGAGGAACGATATTGGGGCCACTCGCTTGACCACCTCAGCTTTGGCAGACCAGCCACCGTCAGGTAGCTGAGCACGTACTCGGTCAGCAGGGACCACGTCAGGGAGATCTGTCGTGTGGGCATCGTACGCCGACTTGTATTGGGCCCGAGACTGTTGCATCTACTGCAGGACCGGGATAATGTCAAGGTTCGGAATGTGGATAGACGGCACCGTCGTGTGCAGTGTGCAGTTGATCAGGAGCTACGGTGGGGAGAGTCCAGTGGACAAAGGAGTCGCCCTGGAGGCTGGCAGCGCCAGGTTAAAATCAGAACCCGAGACAGCAGCTTTGCACAACAGTCTTTTAACGATGTGGACCCCTTTTTCAGCCTTCCCATTCGACTGGGGGTAGTGGGGGCTGGATGCAACGTGCCGAAATTGTACAGCCGGGCAAAAACTGTCCATTCCTAGCTGAATAAGCAGCTGCCGTTGTCACTCATCACGGTGAGTGGGATACCATGCCAGGCAAAAGTCTCCTTGCATGCCTTGATTACCTTTGCTGACGTGAGGTGAGATAAATTGACCACCTCCGGGTAGTTGGAAAAGAAGTCCACAAGGATGAAATAGTCCCAGCACTTGACATGGAACAGGTCAACACCAACTTTGGACCATGGGGAGGTCACCATTTCATGCGGCTGTGGCGTCTCCTTAGATTGAGCTGGCTGGAACATTTAGCACGTTGGGCAATTGAGGACTTTGTCAGCGATATCATGGCTGATGCCTGGCGAATATACTGCCTCTCGGGCTCGACGGCGACACTTTTCGACCTCGAGGTGACCCTCGTCGATTTGGCTCCGGACAAACTCTTGCATGCTCTGCGGGATCACAATCCTGTCTTACTTCATTAAGATGCCATCTACCACCGCCAGATCATCTTTCACATCATAAAACTGGGGTACTGCGCCTTCTGCCAACCATCCGTGAGGTGTCGCATGACCCTCTGGAGTAGAGAATCCTTGGCCGTCTCCAGACGAATTAGCACTACCCTTTCATCAGTGGCCGGGGATTTGCAGCTGCGCATCTATCTGGCAGATAAAGTCGGTCTGTTCGCACGGCGTGGTGATGGATCGGGAGAGTGCATTGGCAACAATGAACTCTTTGCCCGGGGTTTCACCAGGTCGAAATCGTAAAGGCGGCGTTTGAGTAGGATACATTGCAGCCATGGCGTCATTTCATTGAGGTATTTGTGGATGATGTGAACCAACATCCTGTGGTCCGTTTCGACCGTGAATTTGGGGAGGCCATACAAATAGTCATGGACCATGTCGATCCCTGTGAGGAGGCCAGGCACTCTTTTTCAATCTGAGCATATCGTTGCTCAGTGGGCGTCATGGCTCTCGAGGCATATGCGACTGGGGCCCAGGAGGAGGAGGAGTCCCGCTAGAGGAGCACTGCCCCAATGCCAGCCTGGCTCGCGACGGTGGACATTTTCATTTCCTTGGCAGGATCGAAAAACGCCAGAACCTGTGCCTTGGTGAGTTTCGCCCTGAGCTCACGACACTCATGCTCATGAGTGGGCAGCAACTGGAAGTCGGTACTTTTATTAACAAGATGGCGGACAGCTGTGGTGTGTGATGCAAGGTTGGGGATAAACTTCCCAAGGAAGTTGATCATCCCTACGAAACGGAGGATCGCCTTCTTGCCCTCAGGCGTTTTCATGGCATTGATCGCTGGAACCTTGTCTGCATCTGGCTGCACGCCGAACTCCGAGATGTTGTCGCCAAGGATTTCTGACTGACAAAACGAGCATTTCGCTCTATTGAGTCAGAGGCCATGCTCGTGGATCCTGTGGAACACCCTCTTCAGGCGCTCGATGTGCTCCTGAGCAGGTATGGGCCATATAATTATATCATCGACGTATACTCCCACCCTGTCGATGCCCTCCATAATCCGTTCCATTGTCCAGTGGGACTCCACTGAGGTGGAGATGATGCCAAAGGGCATTCAGTTGTTGCAGTCGCGTCCAAACGGTGTGTTCAATGTGCACAGCTTTTGACTAGACGCGGCCAGTTTTATTTGCAAAACCCCTTGGAAACATCCAGCTTCGTGAAAAAATTGGCATGACCCATCTCGCTGGTTAGCTCTTCTCGTTTAGGTATTGGGTAGTGTTCCCTCATGATGTTGTGGATCAAATCTTTGGGGTCGATACAGATTCGATGTTCCCCTGACGGTTTTTTGACACAAACCATGGAGCTGACTCAGACCGTGGGTTCCATGACCTTCGAAATTACACCCTGCTCCTGGAGGTCTTACAGCTGCTGCTTGAGGTGGTCATTAAGGGGTTCCGGCACCCGCCGCGGTGTGTGAACCACAGGCCTTTGTCTTCAACAAGATTTTGTATCGGTAAGGGAGTGTGCCCATACCTTCGAAGACGCTATGGTATTGTGCAATGATCTCATCAAGTTTGGCATGGAAGTTAACATCTGGTGAGGCAGTTGTCCCGCGGACGACATGGTGTGAACCCGCTGCACCAGGTTCAGGATTTTGCAGGCCCGTGCACCGAACAGGGAAGCTTTGTTGGTTCCTTCAATTACTAAGTGCAGTGTTGCTTTTGAAGAACGATGGGACACCACACATTGGCATGAGCCACTGGCAGCAATAGCATTGCCATTGTAGTCGAGGAGCTGGCAGACCGGTTGATCAATGCTTGGATTGACGTGGATGGTGTCAAGATCATACATTGAACTGAGGTTCGCTGAAGCACCGGTGTCAAGTTGTTGTCCAGGTGCGAGCCTTGTTGACCGTGAGGGTGGCACACCATTTGTCACCCGGATCAATGCTCATTATTGGGAGTTGTTTATCCACCGTTTACAAATGTAGCGTGTGTCTGGTGACGACGCCCACCTGAAATGGGGATATGAGGCCTTCAGTATCGGAATCTGGTTATCTGTTGCGGTCGAAGTCTGCGATGTGTCGCTGCACAGACCGGATGCTCTTGTGCTGTGGCTGGGATCGCCGAATTCCGGGCAGTGGAGCAGATCTGCAAAGGGATGCGTAGTGGCCAAGATTGCCACACTGCAGACAATTTTGCGGGACATTGCCGCTTTAAATGGGCGGAGCCACAGTTGTAACACGTCATGGCAATGCCGTCAGGACATTCTGTGCGCTACCGCACATGCGCAGTGCGGTCGGATGACATGCGCACTGGTGTGGTTCGGTCATCGGCCTCGCACTGGAACCCTGGAAAAGTATGCAAAATGGCCACCCACATCCATACTCAGGCCCTGGAGTTGTTTGATGCCTGCACCCGTTCTGCATCGTGGGGACCTACGGTGCCGTTTCTGCCGCTTTGATATGGGAGTACCGGTTGTTAGCGTGCTCATGGAGGACGCAGGTCTCGATAGCGATGGTTAGGGTGAGCTCCTTAACTTTAAGGAGCTGATTGCGAAGGTGATCGGCGTGGACCCCAAAAACGATCTGATCCCAGATCATGGAATCGGACGTGGTTGCATGACAGCGCGAGGATGCGGAGATGGGTTAAAAAGGACTGAAAAGGTTTCTCCTTACCCTGAAGCCTCTGTTGGAACACATAGTGTTCAAAAATCTCGTTGACTTCGATGTCAGAATGGCTGACGAACTTCAGCACGACTGTTTAAAACTTTGTCATGTCCTCGCCTTCAGCAAAGGTGATGGAGCTGAAGATGTGGATAGTGTGGTCCCTGACAGTCGTAAGGAAGAGAGCGATATTCCTGGCATCCGATGCGGTCTCATGGATGGTGGCTTCAAGATACAGATGGAACTTCTGCTTAAAATCTTCCAGTTTGCAGCGAGGTTGCCGGTGATGTGGAGCAGCGGAGGAGGGCGGACGCTGTATATGTTACCGGATGGCTGATCGCTGGTCGAAGGCAGATTATCTCAAGTTAGGTCCGTCAAACTCGAGCTTAACTCACTGGTACCATGATATGTTGGGTGAGCTGGGTCTACGAAGACTGCGTTTACTACAGTAGAGGTGGAGAGGGACAGGCTTCCAACACTTGAAGAAATGCAACTCGATTTTATTGAACTCTTAACTATAATAAATGCTACAACTGTGGGTTAACACTATGCTGACTTGACTGGAGATCTTGACACTAACCTTTTTATTTTTAATATAAATTTAGAGTACCCAATTATTTTTTCCAATTAAGTGGCAATTGAGCATGGCCAATCCACCTCCCCTGCACATCTTTTGGGATGTGGGGGTGAAACCCACGCAAACACGGGGAGAATGTGCAAACTCCACACAGACAGTGACCCAGGGACTGGATTCTAACCCGGGTCTTCAGCGCCGTATGCAGCAATGCTAACCACTGTGCCACCGTGCTGCCCTCTTGACACTAACCTGACCAGACTATCTCACGACCACACGGTGTTTGTTCTAATTGCTGCTCACGAGCTCTGACTGTCTCAGTGGCTGGATCCAGAGAGAACGGGGGCAAAAGAGCCCTCTGGCTTTATAGTGATCGTGTTCTGTCTGGTGATAGGCTGCTGTGTTTTGTGTGTTCACTGGTCACCCTGTGTGTCAATCGCTGCCAGTCTACACACATTATATACCCGGATGAATATTATGACAATTCCCTTCTCATTACCCAGTACCCAGTCTTTGATGGCCTGCTCTCTCGTTGGTTCCTCCACATATTGGTCAAGAAAACCATCCTGTCTTCACTCCAAGAAACCGTCCTCTGCGGCATTCTGGCTAATTTGATGGCCCAATCTATGTGAAGATTAATCTATGTGATCACCGATATCCCCTTGTTACATGCATCTCAAATGTCTCGTTTTATCCAATACCCAATCTCACCACTGCAGTTTGTGGGTATATTTAAGGTCAGTATTCCTCTTCCAGCTACAGTCCAGAATTGCCTTGGCTCACTGCAGGTTCTTTTCTATATTTTGATATATACGGATTCGTACAATCACAGCGCCTGTCAGCCTCCCCACCCTTGCATTTGATGTGGTTCGTAGAAGATGTACTGAGGTGATTCCAAGAAGTAAAGATTTTATCTTATCAGAATATGTAGGAAAAGGTGGACTCATGCACCTTTAGAGTAATGGGAGCTGGTCTTACTCATACACCTAAGATTTTGAGGGAGATTGGGCGGGTACATATTTTAGGATATTATCACTCCGGGATGAAGTTTCAAATGAGACGGGAATACAGCCAATTATGTCTGAGTAGACGTGGAGCAGTGGATGGGATTGTCATTGTATCAATGATGGAGCTTGAGAAATCCTGTGTAAATAGGTTAATTGACAATAAACTGCATAATCCCACTATGGTGTGGAAAACGGTGCCCTTCTGTGCTGAATTTGTGATGGTGGCTGTGAGGTTTACCTCCAAATTCGGTACAATTATGCATGGACGTCTTGATGGTAACCTGGATTGTAGTTTTGGGGTACGGGAGATTGAGAGTATAGAGGTCAGGAGCACAGATTTGACTTCGCAGGAGGGTGCCAGTGTTCAGGTAGGTGGTTTGAAGTGTGTCTACTTCAATGCCAGGAGTATACAAAATAAGGTAGGGGAACTGGCAGCATGGGTTGGTACCTGGGATTTCGATGTTGTGGCCATTTCAGAGACATGGATAGTGCAGGGACAGGAATGGTTGTTGCAGGTTCCGGGGTTTAGGTGTTTTAGTAAGCTCAGAGAAGGGGCAAAAGAGGGGGAGGTGTGGCGCTGCTAGTCAAGGACAGTATTACGGTGGCGGAAAGGATGCTAGATGGGGACTCTTCTTCTGAGGTAGTATGGGCTGAGGTTAGAAACAGGAAAGGAGAGGTCACCCTGTTGGGAGTTTTCTATAGGCCACCTAATAGTTCTAGGGATGTAGAGGAAAGGATGGCGAAGATGATTCTGGAAAAGAGCGAAAGTAACAGGGTAGTTGTTATGGGAGACTTTCACTTTCCAAATATTGACTGGAAAAGATATAGTTCGAGTACATTAGATGGGTCACTCTTTGTACAATGTGTGCAGGAGGGTTTCCTGACACAATATGTTGACAGGCCAACAAGAGGCGAGGCCATATTGGATTTGGTTTTGGGTAATGAACCAGGCCAGGTGTTAGATCTGGAGGTAGGTGAGCACTTTGGAAACAGTGACCACAATTCGGTGACCTTTACGTTAGTGATGGAAAGGGATAAGTATACCCCGCAGGGCAAGAGTTATAGCTGGGGGAAGGGCAATTATGATGCCATTAGACATGACTTAGGATGTGTAGGTTGGAGAAGTAGGCAACAAGGGTTGGGCACACTGGATATGTGGAGCTTGTTCAAGGAACAGCTATTGCATGTTCTTGATAAGTACGTACCAGTCAGGCAGGGAGGAAGGGGTCGAGCGAGGGAACCGTGGTTTACCAAAGAAGTGGAATCTCTTGTTAAGAGGAAGAAGGAGGCCTATGTGAAGATGAGGCGTGAAGTTTCAGTTGGGGCGCTTGATAGTTACAAGGAAGCGAGGAAGGATCTAAAGAGAGAGCTGAGACGAGCAAGGAGGGGACATGAGAAGTCTTTGGCAGGTAGGATCAAGGAAAACCCAAAAGTTTTCTATAGGTATGTCAGGAATAAAAGAATGACTTGGGTAAGAGTACGGCCAGTCAAGGACAGTGGTGGGAAGTTGTGTGTGGAGGCTGAGGAGATAAGCGAGATACTAAATGAATACTTTTCGTCAGTATTCACTCAAGAAAAAGATAATATTGTGGAGGAGAATGCTGAGACCCAGGCTATTAGAATAGATGGCATTGAGGTGCGTAGGGAAGAAGTGTTGGCAATTCTGGACAAGGTGAAAATAGATAAGTCCCCGGGGCCGGATGGGATTTATCCTAGGATTCTCTGGGAAGCCAGGGAAGAGATTGCTGAGCCTTTGGCTTTGATTTTTAGGTCATCATTGGCTACAGGAATAGTGCCAGAGGACTGGAGGATAGCAAATGTGGTCCCTTTGTTCAAGAAGGGGAGTAGAGATAACCCCGGTAACTATAGGCCGGTGAGCCTAACGTCTGTGGTGGGTAAAGTCTTGGAGAGGATTATAAAAGATACGATTTATAATCATCTAGATAGGAATAATATGATTAGGGACAGTCAGCATGGTTTTGTGAAGGGTAGGTCATGCCTCACAAACCTTATCGAGTTCTTTGAGAAGGTGACTGAACAGGTAGACGAGGGTAGAGCAGTTGATGTGGTGTATATGGATTTCAGTAAAGCGTTTGATAAGGTTCTCCACGGTCGGCTATTGCAGAAAATACAGAGGCTGGGGATTGAGGGTGATTTAGAGATGTGGATCAGAAATTGGCTAGTTGAAAGAAGACAGAGAGTGGTAGTTGATGGGAAATGTTCAGAATGGAGTTCAGTTACGAGTGGCGTACCACAAGGATCTGTTCTGGGGCCGTTGCTGTTTGTCATTTTTATAAATGACCTAGAGGAGGGCGCAGAAGGATGGTGAGTAAATTTGCAGACGACACTAAAGTCGGTGGAGTTGTAGACAGTGCAGAAGGATGTTGCAGGTTACAGAGGGACATAGATAAGCTGCAGAGCTGGGCTGAGAGGTGGCAAATGGAGTTTAATGTGGAGAAGTGTGTGGTGATTCACTTTGGAAAGAATAACAGAAATGCGGAATATTTGGCTAATGGTAAAATTCTTGGTAGTGTGGATGAGCAGAGGGATCTCGGTGTCCATGTACATAGATCCCTGAAAGTTGCCACCCAGGTTGATAGGGTTGTGAAGAAGGCCTATGGTGTGTTGGCCTTTATTGGTTGAGGGATTGAGTTCCGGAGCCATGAGGTCATGTTGCAGTTGTACAAAACTGTAGTACGGCCGAATTTGGAGTATTGCGTACAGTTCTGGTCGCTTCATTATAGGAAGGACGTGGAAGCTTTGGAACGGGTGCAGAGGAGATTTACCAGGATGTTGCCTGGTATGGAGGGAAAATCTTATGAGGAAAGGCTGATGGACTTGAGGTTGTTTTCGTTAGAGAGAAGAAGGTTAAGAGGTGACTTAATAGAGGCATACAAAATGATCAGAGGGTTAGATAGGGTGGACAGCGAGAGCCTTCTCCCGCGGATGGAGGTGGCTATCACGAGGGGACATAGCCTTAAATTGAGGGGTAATAGATATAGGACAGAGGTCAGAGGTGGGTTTTTTACGCAAAGAGTGGTGAGGCCGTGGAATGCCCTACCTGCAACAGTAGTGAACACGCCAACATTGAGGGCATTTAAAAATTTATTGGATAAGCATATGAATGATAAGGGCATAGTGTAGGTTAGATGGCCTTTAGATTTTTTCCATGTCGGTGCAACATCGAGGGCCGAAGGGCCTGTACTGCGCTGTATCGTTCTATGTTCTATGTTCTATGACAGCTAATGTTTGATGGAAAATTACCATGTTCAGTCAATTCAACTTCAAGTTAATAGTAATGAGCAATAATGGGGAACTGTTTTTCCAATTGAAAAGCAAAGCTAAATATAGTTCAGATGAGGAGGGAATTAACACAGCTCGCGTAATCTGATTGTTCAAATATTTAAAAGAAATGCTGATTATTATTGTAACTTCAATGCCCAGTGGAGATTTTGCAGAGTATAAATTCAAAGAGCTGTGAACATATTTCCACACAGTTTAATTCTGGTAGATTTCCTCCCGCACACAGAGATAGAACGCAACTCAGAATAATGGAAAGTCCCATGCAAATGTTTAAGAAAATTTTCAACCTGACCCTCGCCGTCATTGGTGTTCCTGGTAAGTGTGAATCAGTGTATCAGATTGTTTCTGCTTTCAGTGAGTTTAATACGCCATATGCAGTGTTTTGTGTAACTTATTGATCTCGTGCTGACGAATAAATAAATACTGATGATATTTTCCACGTTGCCTGCTTGGTTTAATTCTGGAATAGCCCGAAACAAAGTAATCTGCCGCCACAGTCTGGATCAAATATAAAGCGATTCTTTTTTCGTTGCACAGTGGTTCTTGTTAGGCTTTGGGCTTTGGGCCACTTAACTGTTTGAGAGAGGATGGTAATGTTGCCGTTTGACAGGCTTTGTCACGAACTCGGGCGGAGCTCCTGATCACAGTGAGCATGTATGAATTGCGTTATCTGCATTTTGTCTGCACGTCAAAATATTTTCATATCGGCATTTAGTTACCTAAATCACACAAACTTCATTGAAATCCTGGGCACAGAATCTACAGACAAAAGACTTTCGGTGATAATAAATGATATCTTACTACCTGAATAATACGACAGTTATTTTATTTTAATGGTTCCCTCAAATTGCATTCTCCCTCACAAGCGGAAAAGTACTCCTGCTATTGGATCATTCAACTGCCAATCAATATCGAAAAAACTTAAAGTAAAATCCTCCTGATGCTGCAAAACTAGCCATGAAACATCAAATGGCGGAATATCGCAACGAACCTGGCAGTGTCTACGAAGAGAGAAATATCCTAACGTTCCAGTCCCATATTGTTGTCTGACTAGAGACACATTGATATGTGATTGGACTAACTCTGTTGAATAATGGAGGTGCGGGAAAAACTGATCCGGAATATCAGATTCGAGGTATATCGTGGGCAGAGTAGATGAACTGACAAATACTTTTTTGAACAGAAGATAAAGTCCGTGGTGATCATAATATTAAAGACTAGAAATGTGATCAAAGGAGAATAATGTGTTGATAGCAGCAAATGGGATATCCCGGTCTGATAGCAAATATTAGAATGTGATAGAGACTGGAACGCGGGCGAGGGAATAAATCAAAATGAAGGATTGAATATATGTTCTGAAATTGTTAAACTCAATGTTGTGCCCGAGAGCTGTAAACTGGCGAAGCAGAAGACGAGTGATGTTCTGTCGTTAATGTTCAGCTGCACTGGAATACTGTAAAATCGTCGAGGACAGCATTGCGAGCACCAAGGCAAATGATACTTTATGCTCTCAAGAAATTATGCCTGTGCGAAATATCACCAGGCATTGTTCAAAATCGGAATAGCTACGGTGACAATCAGTTCAAATTTCCCACACCGCATGAATGTTGCATGTGAGAAATAACTCGATTCAGCCTTCATTGGGATCTCTCTGTGCGATGGAACACCTCTTGAAAGCATACTTTCAGGACATTGATTTCAGAGGCCCACCTTTTTGCTATTTGTGTTATGACTGTCCGTAATCGGTAAAAAAGGTCAGGATATTTTCTGCCGGTGGAAGATATTATATACTGCACCTGGAAAGTGTTATTGGTCGACATTATTCTTTTTTAATTGAATTGGACTCATTAAAGATAAGGTGGTTAACAAGTTGATTTCTGTACACATTCGCTGAATGATGTAATCACATGTCGTTCCTTTGAATCCTTACTCACTCTTTCGCAAAGAAAACTATGTGCAATGACGCTGTGCTGCTGATGAACACCTTGCCCAGAACAATCATCACAAACTGCGACTTCTACACACTTGAGTTTCATTACTCTGCTGTTACGAAGCATGGGTTTTAGGTTATAAGTTATATCTATCGCATTACTGTAACGGATGATGTACCTCAGTCAGCGTCTCTACATCTCACATCTATAGCAATCGCTGCCCCCTGTTCTGTGAGTTATATCCCTGCAGGAGATAAATAGGAGCAGAGGAACGTATGTATTTGTATGTCAACATACGGAGATTTGTCCCGGAAACGAAATAATAACAATAAACACAAGTCGAGAATGAAATAAAAGTGTTCATATGCTTCCATAAGTAGCCAGTTTCAGTGTTTATTTCCCCATCATCCTATTGTATATCATATCTCTCCACTTCTCCACTGGTGCACAGAACAAAATATCCCTGTTTTCCCTTCTGCTGTGCACGACCCCCACGGATCATTTGACTATCTAAATTAGTATTTGCATTCTCCATATTTCGAGCAGTGATATAACGATGACATCCCACTGCTGACATTGGCCCACTCGTGCGATACTGGAGTTGCCTTCATGCAGCCACGATCCTAAACCAATGAAATGAAATGAAAATCGGTTATTGTCACGAATAGGCTTCAATGAAGTTACTGTGAAAAAGCCCCTAGTCGCCACATTCCGGCGCCTCTCCGGGGAGGCTGGTACGGGAATGCCTCATGTATCTGCTAGATGGATGTGAAATATCCGGTGGCGCCGTTCGAAATAAGAGAAGCAGAGTTATTCCCGGGGTCCTCATCGATATTTAATGATCGCCATCCTCACAATGGAAAATGATTATTTGACCATTATCACATTGTCGTTCGTGTGAGTGTAATGAGATTAATTTGCAGAGCGCAGCGAGAGAGCTCCCTGGGATGTGACGCAGTGAGCGCCAAGATTGATTGCGCCACTATCCGGCCAGGGGAGAGCGTTGAGCGGGAGAACCGGCCACGGAATGCACTAGCTTGGAGAGAACACATCGGTTCCCGGTAATAGGCCATTAATTTCCCTGTAACGTGCGGGAAGAAGGCACAGAGAAGATTAAGGAACGTTTGAAAATCAAACGATTCTTGTCATCGCAGGAAAGTGGTGCGTTAAATGGTTGATGAAGAATTTAGCTGAGGAACCGAGTCCGAAAAATGGTGAGCCTTTTATGTTATTATACTTAAGTTATCTCTTCATATTTCTCGCATCATTGCTTCCATGTGTCAGTCAATTTATTTGAACACATGTTTTAATATGGCCGAGGTTTATTAGTATTGATCAATCAATAACTATATAACCTATATCGTCCTGACTTACTATTCGTAAAGCTTATGCAGTTCAGAAAGTTTTATTATTACTGATGTGGTTTGTTGTAATTTCGGGGCTTATTACTGCTCGGAAGACAGTGAAAATATTAAACGTTGATTATTTGCGGTTTGTATGAGGTAAAGTGAAATCAATGGTTGTGAGTAGAAGTGGTACCTGAAGGATTGTTCACAATCGTGTTGGGACATAGCTCCGGAGTACTCCGAGCAAAAAGAAAGGTCACATAAACAATTCAACAGCTCATTGAATAGCGCAATAGATAGGAATTAAGTTCGATATGAAAAAATAGGCCTTTACCAGTCGTAGAAGGTTAACATGACAAAGAATCTAGCCGAGTATGGACGTTCCGGAGAAGTTAAAAAAACAAATCGCCAGAGGGTGATTAATCTGTCGAACACTTTGCCCCAGAAGGCTGCGGAGGACAGATTACTATGTGTCTTCAAGAGAGAGATAAATAAGTTCTTTATTAATAGGGGGATGAGAGGTTATGAGGAGAAGGCAGAAGAATAGGAATGAGAAAATATCAGCCATGGTTGAATGGCGGAGTTTACTCGATGGTCCAAGTGGCTTAATTCTGTTCATATATCGTAAATACAAAAGTCAGCGAGATAGTATGATAAAAGAAAAACTGATAAATCAAAGGGAGCTCTCAGTCTTAGATTGACATCCAAATTTGGGCAGCACGGTAGCACAAGTGAATAGCACTGTGGCTTCACAGCGCAAGGGCCTCAGGTTCGATTCCCCGCTGGGTCACTGTCAATCGGAGTCTGCACGTTCTCCCCGTGTTTGCATGGGTCCGGTTTTCCACCCACAGTCCAAAGACGTGCAGGTTAGGTGGACTGGCCATGATAATATGCCGTCAGTGACCAAAAACGGTTAATGAGGGGTTATTGGGTGACATGGATATGTTGGAAGTGAGGTCTTCAGTGGGGAGGTGCAGACTCAATGGCCGAATTGCATCATTTTGCACGGAATGTTCTATGTTCCACGATATCAGCGGAGGAATAGAAAGTAATAGGGAAACAACATTTATACTTGGAGATAGCCGACATAGATACCGTCAAAGTATATTAAACATTTCAACAAGGTGATTCACAAGCAACCAGTACTGTCCAATAAACCTAAACACAGGCTTCCAGTGTTATCAGTTTCGGACTTTATCTGTGAGTCTCTCTCTCTCCGCCGCTTTTCCCCCTCTCTCAGTTTTAGAAAGTTGTTTATCATTACCTTATCAAGGAAAACTGGACGTTCACATAAGCATTGGCGTAATCAGGCCGCACAAACATCATGAAAGAATATGCAAAATAGAAATTGTGTAATAGAAATTGTGTAATTTCTATTTCCTGTTTCCTTCTCTCCACAGTTAATTTAACGGCGATTCTGGTCCTACTCCGGGGAAAGTGCGGCCTTTCCAGCTGCAGCATTCGCTACATGTTGGCTATGGCATCTGGGGATCTGATGTGCATTCTCATTGAGATCGGACTGCGGCAGTTACGTTTCTCTTATTATCCACAGTCTTTTCTGAAATTGACCCCTGTGTGTAGTGTTGTCAGGGCCCTAGAAAATGCAGCCGTAGACCTTTCTGTCTGGTTCACTGTCATGTTCACCGTTGATCGATTTGTCGCCATTTGTTCCCATAAGCTGAAAGTTACATATTGCACCAATAAAACTGCTGTTACCGTTCTTGCAACAACCACCATTCTTTTATGTTTGAAAAATGTTCCCGTCTACTTTACACTTCAACATCGGAAATTAATCGACAATGTGCCATGGGGCTGTTATGTTAAGAAAGACTATTTTACTGACCCTAGATGGCGGGGCTTTGCTGCATTTTCAATTGCGTTGACCCCAATGTTCCCAATTGCATTAATTCTGATCCTCAACGCCATGATATTCAGGCGCATATTAATGGGCAGCCGATCTCGTAACTCATTCAAGGGTCAGAACAAAGGAGATAAACAGATTGACCCAGAGATCGAGAGCAGAAGAACGGCTATTATTTTACTCTTCTCCATATCCATCAGCTTCATAATACTCTGGTCATTGTACGTTTTATATTTGCTTCATGTCATCAGGCCCCTTTTAGACGTTCGTGATTATTATAAATTTGTGGCCGTTGCATATATGCTGCGGAATTTAAGCTGTTGCACAAACACTTTTATTTATGCGGTGACTCAGCCCAAGTTCAGAGAAGAGTTGAAGAGAATACTGAAATATCCGTTTACGTCAATTACTGCATACATTGATTAAAACTACAGTTTATCGCTGCCCAACTATTTAGTGTGACGCACTGGAACACGGTGCCTTTGGGAACAGCGGTCGGATAAAAAAAAGCACCCAATGAGGAGCAAGGCGTGACCGCGTGAACACTCGAATGAAAGTTTCTGGAGAACTGAACATCTTTCGGAAGATATCAGAGATCGGTGGCAGGTGACAGAGCTGGGCACCAGAGCAATACCGCTCAAATGCGGTCCGCCACGCAAATAGGAAGTTAGTGAAGGGCAATATGTGAATCTGATGAAAGCGGGAATTATGTGCTCATAAACATAGTCACAGGGACCCGCACAATGTCGGAAGTGGAAAGAGCAGCATAATCCTCTCCTCCACACCCATTGCTTCGATTCTTATCTCCTCACACCCACAGAGAAAATATTTTTCCTGACAAAATCAAAACATGGCAAAAATTTGAAATAATGTCACCATATTTGCCGATGCTTGTATAATGATCTTCTTTAGATGAGCAATATTGTTCATAACAATGGTACTTGACGGGAATTAATTTTCTGACACATTCCGAGACATTCAAAGAGATTCAGAGGCACAGGCACAGAAGAGTGATCACGCACATAACCAGAGACACGTTCACAGAAACTAGGACCGACGCATCTGCCGACACACATACACAGACACTCTATCACACACGCCGATAGATTCTCAAATAGATACCCACGGGCACTTTAACACACACACTCACAGGCACGCAAAGAAGAGACATTCACGTACGCACACACAGACACTCGCGCGCTTACACACAGAGGCTCTCAGACACAGACCCACAGGCACATTTACCGAAAAATTCACAGGCACACAAACAAAGATATTCACAGACACTCGCAGACACACATACACACACAAACGGGAAAATTCATAAATGCACAGACAGACATTCACAGGCACTCGCACATATCTCGCAGACACACATACAGATTTCCAGACACAGATACAGAGGCATATTCACCGACACATTCAAAGAAAATCAGACAGAGCTAACAGGCATACGCGGGCACACACGAATACGAATGCGCACACACAGGCACACTGACAGGATATTTCAAATACATGCAAACCACACAAACTCAATTCTGTCACATTAGCAGACACGCACAGACGCTCACAATGCAAATAAATACTTTCACATGCACAGGCACTCACATTCACAGATACACAATGCACACACTGACACGTATCGATACACACACACTCGGACAAACATACATTCAGGGGCACACAGACACAAACGGAAACAAACAGACGCACGCGCGACACATTCACAGATACATTGAGAGAAAAGCACGCAGAAACTTTTAGGCACACACACAGCACATCCACAGACACATAGACATGCACATTCGCACAGGCGAACAGAAACACAGAGACAACCATTCCTCTACTTCTTTGGCGTTGAGGCTGGCTTGCTTCCACTCGGAGTGTACGGGTTCCACATTGGCTGGAAAGTCGTATCCTGTATCAGGAGACTCTGGCACAGGTTTGGCACTTGGTGCTTGATGACTGGGCGGAGCGCTCTGGATTATGCACTCTCCCTGTACTGATTATATTTGGCCTCCAAGGGCTTCAACTTACGATGCACAAAACGGTTGCTGTCTTCACGGATGCACTTTCTCCAGTTTGTGCATTCTGAGGCAAGCGAATTGCAAGTGTCGGTTTGTATACTGTATGGATTCAGGAAGGCTTTCAAAGGGTGTGAGAAAGTGTTCTCTGCCCTCCTCTTGCTCGATTACCTTTGCAGAACTTGAAGTGGAGAACTTCTTTTCGGAGTCTTGTGTCAGCCATGAAGGAAATGTGGCCCGCGCACCTCAGCAGGTCGAGCGTGACCAGTGCCTAGATACTGGGGAAATTTACCTGGGAGAGGACGCTCAAGTTGGTATCCCAATCATGCCAGTGGATTTTCAGGATTTTGCCGTGAAACATTTGTCATGCCTCTCCAATGATCTCAGGTGTCTGTGGTACAAACATGTGTTTCAGACTGAATACCTTTAATCCCAGGACTATTCTTACATATGCATTGGCCAATGCATCGATAATTGTTTGTTGCCCAGCCAAAGAATGGGCTGACAAATAGGGGTTGGCTGCGTACTGCAGCTAGATGACAGAGTTTGCAGTAGTATTGGTTCTTTCATACAAATGTTGAAGCTTGAACAATTTCCCTTATCCGGAGCATAAGCCCCACTCCTGCGGGGAGCTTCAGAATGAGATGGTGGACATTTGCTCCAAGGAAGATTGAGGAGAACGTTGGTGCGATGACGCACCCTGTTTGACCTCAGTTTGCCAACCTATTGGGCCTTGGGTGGTTCAGTTCATGGGGACCATGACTTGCATGTTATCGTGGAGTAGACACAGCAGCACAGATACACACATTCACAGAAACGTAGTCACACACAAACAAAAACGTTCAGAGATATATAAGGCATCAATACAAACGCTGGGGCTCCCAGTCATACAGGGACCCACACATAAATACATTTACAAACACAAACACTCACAGACACACATAACCATTCGGCCAATCACATGCACTCCCACAGGCGCACGCGGGCACACACATTTACTCAGAGACACACAGTCAAAAACATAAACATTCAGAGACACACACAGTGACTTGTAGGTAAGCAGCCGGACATCAGCAAGCACACAGACACACATTGACACACTCACACCCACACTAACACTCGGAGACACACAAGTACCACCATAGTCACATCCAAAGACGCAGGCACAGACACTTGCAGACGCACACACATACACACACAGACACACACACATTGGCAGACAAAGATACACAAACAAACAGACACATTCAGGGACGCCTTCAAAGACAGACACACAGTCATTCGCAGGTATATAGGGGCACATTTACATACATGTTCACAGGCACACACATTAAGATATGCATCCACAGGCACATAGAGACAATTGTAGCAATTCACATAGAAATCCGCAGATGCACAAATAGACGCACAGACACAGACATTAGCTGACACACACACATACCGGCACACAGATTAATATAATAATATCGTAATTTTTATCGTCTCAAGTAGCCTTATATTTACACAGCAATGAAGGTTCATTGAATAGCCGCTGATCGCCACATGCTGGCGCCTGTTCGGAGACATGGAAGGAGAATTCAGAATGTCCAAATTACCTAACAACAAGTATTTCACGATATGTGGGAGGAAACCGTAGCACCCAGAGTGAACCCACATATGCACAGACAAACACAAATGTTATTTCGCATACAAAAAGATCCACCCAGGCACACATAAAGAAACGTTTACGTGTCCACAGACTCAAATACAGACACATTGGTAAGCATCAAGGCACATTCCCAGACACACAGGTCCACACACTTAGACAGACGCTGCCAGTAACACAGAATAAGACAGAGACCACAAACGATTGATGTCAATCTGAATCTAGTCAACCTGTGGCACATTCAAATAACAACTGAAGCAAAGGTAAATCTCTGCTTGAGAGTTGAAGAAATTCGTTCCTGTAAATATTTATCAGCGAGGGAGTGTAATTGATGAAGGCGTTTGCTGCTAAATCTATTCCTGCCTTCCAGACAATCACACACGTCGTCCCCCTCTCAGAATCCTGCCCCTTTACTTGATACGAATGCCATTCATATTTATATTTATGAATTTTTGATTCAACGTTAAGTTTATTTCTGACTCCTGCCCAGACGCTATCAGACATTCTCAAAATTTCCTGTGTTTTTCTCCTTGCTTTGATTTCTTCTCAACTTTCCAGCATCGTTTGACTTTGGAGTGACGGAGTTAATGATCTGGGTTTTTCTGTGTGACCTGCCAGAGTGAATATTTCAGAGCAGCGTATGTAAATAGAACAGGGAAACAATAACACAGAAATAGACGCTGAAGTGGACCATAGAGAGTGTTCTGCTATACACTGAGATCTTAGTGAATACGATATGTCACTTTTTTACACAGTACTCAGGACAGTGAAGAGTCCAATTTTTATTTTTCTTCCTGACCTTAATCTCACAACAATCCATGTTTTTTTTTTGGGTGGATAAGTCAAAGGTTTGGGGAAGGCTCCAGATGATCTGGCTGGAGGGACTGAAAGCACGGTTGGTAAGTTTGTAGATGATGCAAAGTCCTGTACAGTGAGGAATTTAGGGGTCTGCAGAAGGATTTGGACAAGCTAAGATAGTGGGCAATGAAGTGAAAATGAGCATTGTCGAAAAGTGTGAGGTTATACACTTTGGAAGGAGCAATTTAGGCGTAGACTCTTGTGTAAATGGGGAAATGCTTAGGTAATCAGAAGCAGAAAGGAATTTGGGATTACTTGTTCACGAATTTATTAATGTTAATCTATAGGTTCAGTCGGCAGTTAAAAAGGCAAATGCAATGTTAACATTATTGTCAACAAGGCAGAAAACAGGTCCAGGGTGGAACTTCAGAGGCCATATAAGACTCTGGTCAGACCCCATTTGGTATAATGTGAGAGGCTTTGGGCTCTGTATCTAAGGAAGGATGTGCTGGCCTTAGAAATGGTACAGAGAAGGTTCACAAGAATGACCCCTGGAATTAAGAAATTTTCACGTGAGTACCGGTTGAGATTCTGGATCTGCACTCGCTGCAGTTTGAAAAGCTGAGGGGGGGGGGGGCTCTCTGGAACTGACAAGATACTGCGAGGCTTGGAGAGAGTGGACGTGGAGAGGATGTTGCATTTGTCGGAGAAACTAGAACCAGAGGACACCGTCTCAGACTATAGGAACAATCCTTTAAAACAGAGATGAGGATTTTCCTTCAGCCAGTGGGTCATGAACCTAGAGAACTCTTTGCCGCAGAATGATGCGAAAGCCAAATAATTGAGTCTTTAAGACAGAGATAGATAGGTTCTGAATTTTATAATGGAATCAGGGGTTATGTCGAGAAGGCAGGAGAATGGGAATGAAAAATATCAGCCATGATTGAATGGCGGAGAAGTTTCTATGGGCCGCGTGGCCAAATTATGCTCCTTTGTCTTCTGGTCGAAGAGGAGACTTTTCTTTGATTATTCGTCCTGAATAATCGCTCTCTGTTTTGAATATGTTGTAAAAAAAATGATAGAGGCCTGGATTTCAGGCCCGAAATAATATTTGACACGTAAAACTAACAGTTGCACATATTATATAACACAGTAGTCAGTCCCAGATCGAATCGGTGAGCATTCCATCTTGGACAGGTTTAAATACACTGAACGCTGACAGACAGACAGGACATGTCTACGCCGGTTCTATCAACAACACACCATGAGAAAAGCGGTCTTATTCATGTCGTTCGATTGTTTCAGATTGCCCAGATAAAGGTAGACATGCTGACACGCAGTTTTCCCGCTGTTACTTATGCGGTACAAGGTTATGTGCAAACAGTACACCGAGAGATCGACACCTGATGGTGGCATCCTGTTCTGTTGCTGAGTTGCAATCGTCTCCTCAAATGGGTATTGCGACCCCGCTCTCGGACCTAATTGGCAGAGTGCCATGGAACTTTCTGGAAAGGAATGAAGAGATGGATAAACATCCTCAACCAAGATGTTCCCGAGTGAACACTTGGTGAGAGGTAATCGAAAGGATGTCGTGACGACACGAGAAGGCCGGAAGAAGTAAGCAAGCCACACCTCTTTGGACGAAGGATTTTAGGAAATCGAGACTCAGAAGATGAGAACTGCAGCTGGAATAAATCCAAATCTTAATTGTATTAACAATATTGTGACTGTTATTAATTCGGATAATTTAAGAGGGTTGCTGCTTTCTCATTTGACAAATAAATACAATTGGTTTAATTATGCACTTGTACTTTTTTCGCCGCCCCAATAAAAATTACTTTGTATAAAACTGGTCGAAGTGCAGCAGGTATCACAGCTAACAACGTGCCTCCATCAGCAATGGCCAATTATCCAGAATGATTAGCATCTTAGAAATCATTTAAAGCACTACTGTCAGTGACCACAACTGTATCGAGACATACACGCTTCTCCCAGAAAAAGGACACAAATGTACATACCACAAATTGTTAAATACAGACATTCGTTCATCAACGAAAGGACACCACAACTGTCCGAAGACATACGCTTTTCCCAGAAAAAGGACACAAATATACCAACCACTAATGGCTAAATACAGACACTCTGTCTCCACAGAAAGGACACCTGTGTAGGGACTACAACTGTTTAGTTAAAACCTGTTCTCAGAAAAGAATCCAATTTGCGTGACCACATATGCTTAATATTATAACACCAGCGGACCTCCTGGGATCAGGGGCATATAGTTTGACACGACCATCTCAGAATATAAACTCCCCTTTAAGGAGAGCCCCCACTCGCACAAAATAACCAAACTGGGTGCAGATTGGGGAAGGAGAGTCCCAGGAGAATGTAGGAGGGTTGGATTTATGTTGCAATAAATCTTATTCGTTAGTTTCTACGTATCGTCTGTGCGTTCTGAATACTGCAGTACATACAGGTGACGAGGACAGGATGCGGATGCGATTGTTAGCGTTTCAGCGCGTGCGTGCCATCGTTTCTAGGCCTCGGAGGTACGACTACGAGGATCTGCCTGCCTGCCGAGTACCAGGACCGACGGCTCACGCATGCTAGGGCATACTATGTGGAAGGTGACCTCAGTAACAATGAGAAGTTGCACTGTCTGGCTGCACGAAGCGTCGCGCCCATCCTGAAAACTCTGAACGTCCATAGTCATCGAATCTGCATGGAGCTCGACGTTGGATCTATAGGATCTGAACTATTGGTGTATTTTCAATCTCATTTCGTTGTTCATCCGTTATTCACAAAGTTGGACACCATCACAAGGCTGGCCACTTATACGGGGCGACTGTACCGATAGAGGTCACGTAACTGTCCGGCCGCATACGGTAAACCGTCTGCTGTTCTTTCTCCTGCGGTCGTTCCAGGGAATGGTCCGAGCCTGCTGGGGTATGACTGTTTATGGCACCTGCGATAAAATTGACAGGGAATGTGCAGCATGCATCCATGTGGCCCTGAAGGCATTCTAGCAAGAAAGCCATCGTTATTCCAGGACCGCCTGTAGACCATAAAAGATACAGTGGCTCGATTAATTGGAGACGCGATGGGCCAGCCGCGCTACCTCCACGTACGACCTCTACGCAAAGCTCAGCATAGATCGTACGTTTGCGAATTCGACATGAACCAAGTTTTGCTCCTGTGAGTGCTGTCTACTGAGCCCAGACGTATCGTAACGATGACCATGCACTGCAGGCTACTTCAGTACATGGGGCAACCCTTGGGGTTTCCTCTACATAGGCAATATTACAGCTCATAAATCCGAACATGGTGAAAAACATACCTCACGTGCGGATCATTCAAGGCCACGTCCTGATCACGTGCCCGTCTGACCAGGAAGATCTGTAAAACCTGTCCAAGGTGCTCAGGCGTTTTCAGCAAGCTGCCTTTCGCCTCCTGCAGGAGAAATGTACCTTCAACGCCCCCGAAATAACGGACCTCGTCTAGGTGTTAGACTGCTATGGTTTACAGCCGTTGGAGGAAAGGTGCCGGCAATTCAGCAGGCTCCGATTCCAGATGGCTGGAGGGGCAGCAGGGTAGCATGGTGGTTAGCATAAATGCTTCACAGCTCCAGGGTCCCAGGTTCGATTCCCGGCTGGGTCACTGTCTGTGTGGAGTCTGCACATCCTCCCCCTGTGTGCGTGGGTTTCCTCCGGGTGCTCCGGTTTCCTCCCACAGTCCAAAGATGTGCGGGTTAGGTGGATTGGCCATGCTAAATTGCCCGAAGTGTCCTAATAAAAGTAAGGTTAAGGGGGGGGGGGGGGGTTGTTGGGTTACGGGTATAGGGTGGATACGTGGGTTTGAGTAGGGTGATCATGGCTCGGCACAACATTGAGGGCCGAAGGGCCTGTTCTGTGCTGTACTGTTCTATGTTCTATGTTCTAACCCCAATCTGTCTCGCGCCTGGTGGATTAATATGAGATAATTCTCCCGAACCTGACCACCACTTTCGCGCCTATCCACCGTCTGTTAAATAAGGAACGACACTGCGTGTAGGCCCGGGAACATTAGACAGCTGTCGAAAATGTGAAACACTAGATCCACAAATCAAGACTGCTCACCACTTCGCCCCATAAAACGTCTCCTGTTGACTTGTTTCTCAGTGTGGCATCTATGCTGGCCAAACAATGGATACCAGAGCTGAACACCTAATCACATTCTCCTCACGAACGTTGGCCGACGCACATAAGCGCAGCTCTAGAAGAAGTGTTTGTTGTCCTGTTCAAGGTCAAGATTTTAAAAAACACAAATTTAGAGTACCCAATTAATTTGTTTCAATGAAGGGGCAATTTGCCGTGGCCAATCCAGAATGTGCAAATCCCACAGGAACAGTGACCCAGAGCCGAGATCGAACCTGGCAACTTGGCGCCGTGAGGCAACAGTGCTAATCACTATACTGCCGTGCTGCCAAGGTCAAGACATTTACTCAGAATGCTAAATGAAAGGTGGCCAATATTGAGCCGTAAGGGATCACTGGAGAGTAACTCAATGTTAACTTTAAAGGAACTAACACGCAAAAGGCTGCCCTGTGTAAATCGAATTGTATTGGCTGACAGAGCGGTGACTTGCAGCTCGATACATCGCTAAAAACACCATTGCTTTCGGGAAAAGTGTTCTCTCTCTCAATGGATGAGCTTTAATATCGACTCAAGCTTGAATGATTCTTCAACTTAAATCAAATAAAACAAGGGACCAGTAGATTTAACTAAAAATAACAGGGGATCGACCGCCCTACCTAATGTCTACAACCCACATGTGCCATACGAGTGTACCTGGCCAAGCTCTCAGTCATGGACAATATACATGAGTCAAGCCATGAATCTTGAAGGTTATGTGACTGTTTAAAATAAACACATAGCACTGGACTTGGTGAGTCGTAGCGGCAATAATTAAAGGTAAATCAATCTGACTGCGGGTAATCAATGTTGCCTGCATTCGTCAATTTTGGCCATCTGATGTACAACATACTGTGATCCAACATGGAGAATATCTGACATTTGATCGGTGATCGGTGATGCGCTACTGAGTTAATCATCTGAACCACCCATCTGAGCCTGAATTCAGAGGACGATTGCCCCACCTGATGGCCTGAATTAAGTTGGTGTAGAGAGCATAAGACAATAAAAAGGTAGCCGAATTGCTCTGAGGGCCTGTTTGAACAACAGGCGTTGCAGGCAGAATTATTAGGGCAGCAAGGTTAACGTGACTAATGTTTAATAGCAAACGTATGCTACAATTATCAACCTTGAGCAGTGTTCTGCAAACCTCAAGTACATTGATGAGAAGAAACTGGACGGGAAGTTCGTGAGAAGGGTGTCTGGAATGGAGGTTGACAGGATAAAAGAGAGACATTGTTTTCTCCTCTGTCATAAACCAGTACCGGGCTCCCACGACGGTCAATTACTCTGTTAATTAACAGAATTGAGAAATGCCGGGATCTCGGCTAGAATGAGAAAATGCACTCAGGGAGCACCTAAACTGAAAATGACGCGCGCGAATAGATTTCGGAAAAAAATAATGGTTTGTAATCCGCCGAACAGAGCCAATGGAAAAAATTCCCAATCAAAGTTAGGAATCCGTGCGCTGAAATATGGAACCACTATCGCTATATTTAATTGTATAAGGATATTACATTATAAGGAAATAGCGACAGCAATTTTCAGATGTAATAAAGAATTGAGACAGAGAATTTAAAACAGGAGTTGTAAGTTGCAAGATCAGATTTAATGACAGAGGCGCCGAAGAATGAAAATAATTCTGCTCGTATGAGCCAATTCCAAATGGAAACTAAGAATGCTTATCTGGAAGCAAGCGAGATGTTAGAGAACGAAGCTCAGCCCACAAAGACATTAAATGCTTGAGTAGGAAATGCGACAAATGAAAAGCAACTGTAAAAGCGTTACATAAAACAGATAAAACCTTTGGACATCATACGTCTGCACACAAATATCAGCATGAGGTAGATAAGTTGAAGTCACAACTCCAGATTCTGAAAAATCTGAGGCGCACGTTTGGAGCTGGAGGATAAAATAATATGGCGAAAGGAAAGGGAGATTATAGTGTTCTATAGGTCAGGTGGACTTCAAAATACAGTCTGGACTTTCTAAGCACTTGCCCGAAACAAGATTGGGGGCTAGGCCTGGATTAAAGTCTATTTTCGGTAAGTGAGGTTGGTTTAGTGAACAGATAGTGAGGGATGAGCATATTTTTCTTCGCTTTTCAGGTGTCTGTATTCATATTTGTAGAGAGTATATTGAGGACAATGGCTCTTTCAGAGGCTCAGCCGTTTTTGGAGCTGCAGAATATCACGCGCAGTATATTTAAAAAATGAGACCAAAACAAGGCTTGCAGAATTCGCAAAAAAATGAAAGTAACATTCCCTGTCAGTAAGCGGAAATAAGGCTAATGCGGCGGAGCTGAACATTTGAACGTGCCTGAGTGCTGTCAGGATCATTGAAGCTGGCAAGAATTCAATTACAAATGACACAGCTTGATTATGAATAAGAATTAATGCTGATTGAATAACAGATCAAGGTAAAGTAAAAGCGGGAGAGATAAGGAAAAGGATAGAATAGCTCAAGCAGACCAAAAAGACAAAGAGAGGACAGTTAAATTCGCAAACGGACCATGAAAAGTAAACGTTTGTTAAAATTGGCGGTAGTAAAGAGAAACGAACAGTCTGAAGATACAGATGAGGATAGTGAGAAAGAGCATGAGCTTTGAATTCAAATGCTTGGTGGGGTCTATTTAAACATAAAAAGCATTGTCAAAGTTTGGTGAGAAGGGTGGTAAAGTGTTTTATTTCATTTGAGGAGATATTGAAACAAATTATGTGACCAGAGGACATGTGGATATTATTGATTCAAATACAGTTGTTAGCTACAGCGAGTGAAGTGTTTGCAACATTATCAGAGGAGGTATCAGGAACTTAGGAGGATGTCAAAAATCCATCTTAGGCGCATTTGAACTAGTGCCTGAAGCCTACAAAGGTTTAGCAATTTTAGGAAAGAACCTGGTCAAACATGCATACTGTTTCAAAGGATCAAACAAAGCACAGAGTGGGGATTAATGGGTGCTTCTCTGGTTGGCGATCAGTAGTGTAGCCACTGTAGCCACCTAAAATGGACACTGAACTAAACAAAATGGAGAATCGCTAAGACTGCAGGGAAAAGCAGTTTAGCCAAGGCAGCAGTCTGCAAAGACTCATTAGCATTTTGCAAGCAGCAAAACTAGTTTCTGGCCAGGTGGAAGATCTCAAACCAAAGGTGATAATAGCAAAACGCTTTACATACTAATGAGGCAGTCCAGATCTAGGAACACACAATGGCAACATTTGGGTTTGAATAAGATACTTTAAGTGGATGTCCAGACAGAGCGGCACCAGAAGTATCCACTATAGAAACCGCCCCCGCCATCAAGAAAGACCCTCACATTGGAGGAATTCAAAAGATATCGATTGGGAGTGATCCAATCGATACCTGAAGGTAAAGCCCGCCCAGAAAAGGCACGGACATTGGGGACCCCTATAAAAGATAGACCCCCACCCATGGTCCTGTCTGTTGTTTCGTGCTCCGGCTTTGACCAAGAACTCCAACCTGTATCCTGACTCCAGCCGTTGAGCACCAGCCGCCGAACCGTAAGTGCCAATACGACGCTCGCTACGCGAACCAGGCCCTCTAAACCCCCGGTGACCAGCACGCTCTCTGAAGGTTGCAGACCAAGACCGGAACGAAGGCCTCGCTCCCTGACCTTGCCTGTTCCTGTTTAGTTAAGTATTCTGATTGCTTAGTTTAGTCATAGCTTAGTCCCTTAGCGTGTGCATGTGTATTTATTATAATTGTATAATAAATATTGATCGTTTGGAACTTACTAATCGGTGTATCGTTTTATTACTTTGAACCTGACCTTGGAATATTTGTGAGGTGTCTATACGGCATCTGGCGACTCCTGAGCTGAAAATACATACATAGAGCCTAGTAGTGTTAAGCACACGGCCTTTAAACGGAGGCGTGTTAATACAATCCAATAAACGCGTTTTACACCCATAGCAAAACGTGCAACAGTAGATAGTGGTGTTCCTCAGGGATCCCTGTTGGGCCCACAATTCTTCACAATCTACACAGATGATTTGGAGTTGGGGACCGAGGGCAATGTGTCCAAGTTTGCAGTTGACACTAAGGTGAGTGGCAAAGCGAAAAGTGCAGAGGATACTGGAAGTCTGCAGAGGGATTTGGATAGGTTAAGTGAATGGGCTAGGGTCTGGCAAATGGAATACAATGTTGACAAATGTGAGGTTATCCATTTTGGTTGATATAACTGCAAACGGGATTATTATTTAAATAATAAAATATTAAAGCATGCTGCTGTGCAGAGAGATGTGTGCTAGTGCATGAGTCTCAGAAAGTTGGTTTACAGGTGCAACAGGTGATTAAGAAGGCAAATGGAATTTTTCCCTTCATTGCTAGAGGGATGGAGTTTAAGACTAGGGAGGTTATGCTGCAATTGTATAAGGTGTTAGTGGGGCCACACCTGGAGTATTGTGTTCAGTTTTCGGGTCCTTACTTGAGAAAGGACGTACTGGCACAGGAGGGTGTGCAGAGGAGATTCACGAGGTTAATCCCACAGCTGAAGTGGGTGGATTACGAGGAGAGTTTGAGTAGACCGGGACTGTACTACATAGAACAGCTCAGCACAGAACAGGCCCTTCGGCCCTCGATGTTGTGCCGAGCAATGATCACCATACTTAAACCCACGTAACCCGTATACCCGTAACCCAACAATCCCCCCATTAACCTTACACTACGGGCAATTTAGCATGGCCAATACACCTAACCCGCACATCTTTGGACTGTGGGAGGAAACCGCAGCACCCGGAGGAAACCCACGCACACACGGGGAGGACGTGCAGACTCCACACAGACAGTGACCCAGCCGGGAATCGAACCTGGGACCCTGGAGCTGTGAAGCATTGATGCTAACCACCATGCTACCGTGAGGCCCCTCTGTACTCGTTGGAATTTAGAAGGATGAGGGGAGATCTTATCGAAACATTAACAATTATGAAGGGAATAGATAGGATAGATGCGGGCAGGTTGTTTCCACTGGCGGGTGAAAGCAGAACTAGGGGGCATAGCCTCAAAATAAGGGGAAGTAGATTTAGGACTGAGTTTAGGAGGAACTTCTTCACCCAAAGGGTTGTGAATCTATGGAATACCTTGCCCAGTGAAGCAGTTGAGGCTCCTTCATTAAATGTTTTTAAGGTAAAGATAGATAGTTTTTTGAAGAATTAAGGGTTATGGTGTTCGGGCCGGAAAGTGGAGCTGAGTTCAAAAATGATCAGCCATGATCTCATTGAATGGCGGAGCAGGCTCGAGGGGCCAGATGGCCTAGTCCTGCTCCTAGTTCTTATGTTCTTATGTTCTTATTTGATACGTGGATAAGAGCATTGAAAATAGACCAAAAGTATCACGCTCTTAGCTAAACTATCATTCTGGAGGAGTTAAAATATAATAATTCCTGATGGAGTGAGAACTCATATGCAAGAGCATTGGGTTAAAACTGAGTGAATAACAGCAGCAATGTCTGATTATTATGGATTCTTTCAACAATCAATGTTTGGTTTCCGACATCAGATTCAGTCTGTGAAGGATAGAAGGTGGGAAAAATAGAAAGATTCATTTGGGAAATGTAAAGGGGATAAGATTGGAGAAAATAAGAGTAGTCTATCACGGTTAAAGAAAGAAATCCTGGAGGGTGGATGAGAAATTTAAAGCTTCACATGTTTTTAACTGCAATAAATTCGCCATGTGAAGAAAAACATTGGGAATGCTGCTGTGGTAAAACAGGATAAACCAGCGGAGTTTGTAAAAGTGGCATAGAAAAGCACAATTGAAGCGAAGGAGTAGCAAACGAATGTACAGTCTGATAAAGAGCTGATTGATGAGATGGTGCCAGATCTCTTTGCAGAATTTACTTGTGTGTGTAAAGTTTATTCATGTCCACCAGGAGGAGTAGGTACAGAAGTCAACATTTTAAGAGATGCGAGAGCCAGTCAAGATTTGATGGTAAGAGATAAGGTGTTATGTTGTTTGGGAGGAATATTGCCGGAAAATAATTTTTTAGTGAGAAGAGTAGTGTTCCGTTATATAAGATAACGTGAGGTTGGAGAGTCATGCATGTGAAGAGTGCTGAAGTGGTATTGGGGTAATAGAGGAACTATCTTGTCCAGGAATACAGCTTATCTTGGGTAATGATGTCGCTGCATCGCAGGTGGAAGTGATACCTACTCTGGGTGATAAGCCAGTATTTGGAAATTGAAACAGCTCTTTTGTTGAAGGACAGATATTCTGGGATTTTTCCTGATTGTGTAGTAACAAGGTCGCAGAGGCACAGGTGAAGACAAGAGCAGAAATGAAAGAGTGAAGATAATATTGAAGTTCAATTATCATCACCGATTTTTGATAAGATGGTTGGAAAAGAACAAGAACATCTGAAGGATTAAGCGAACATTTTTAGTTCAGGGAAGCTGGCACTGTTAAAGCAGAAATATATAAAAAGAAACAGGACGTATAAAAAAGCAGACAGGGAATAGGAATATGAATTAATTCCAGGAGCGTTATCACATTCGAAATGATAGCTGAATGAGAAATGCAGACGTTTACATACGCAGGCGGATGCAAATTGGCAGAAGTTTCTCAAGTGGTACTGTCAGTAGGGTCTAGGAAGGAGCTGTTGCGACTAGCACATGAGGTATCAGTAGAAGGTTACTCGGAGCAAGGAAACGAAGTAAAAATATAAAAAATATCTTTATTGGCCTGGACTACGCAAATATGCAGTTAAAGTTGTTTGATCATGTCACAAAAGTCACGTAATAGTGGAACCTGCAGTGCTGATGAACCGAGCTCATTCAAGACACGTTCCAGCATTTTCGTAACCTTTTACAGGGGTCTCATTTGAATGGTAGGGCAGCCACCTAAAACGAAATGTGGGAGTCAATGTCATTTGACAATAATGAATGTGCTACTAGTTTTGCAGAGACCATTCCAGTACGCAATATTACTGCAGAAAATATTGTGAAGAGTTGCTGTATTTTTTTACTAGCTATGGACTACCCACAGAAATACAAACGGATAAAAAAAAATCAAAATTTGCCGCCAAGTTATTCAAGGTTCTTTTAAATAGCTTTGGAGAACCAAGGTGGTCATCCATTGGGTGCACGTTGCCCTACGCGCACCGACAGATAACAGGCCAATTTTCACGAACATGAAGGGGAATAACTCCATGAACGTTCGGGTGGTCTGTAAACACCAGATGATAATCCTGTATGCGTCTGATCGGTACCCGGGCAGTGTGAATGCCTCGTTCATCCTGCTGCAGTCATTCATCCCCGGCATGTTCGAAGGAGCGCCCCCTGCCATCACCCTGCGAAGCTGGGCGATAGGATTTACTAGTTGCGTTCGTGGCTAATACGGAGGCTAGAAAGGGACGTGGAGAACCGCTGCAATGATGCCCATTGTGCAACCAGGGGTGAGGTCGGCAAATGATTCGGGTGCTCAAGATGTGCTTCAGATGTTTGGACGGCAGTGGGGGCCCTCCAGTATGAGTCAAGGAGGGTCGGCAGCAACACTGTTGTCTGTTGCGTCCTCCACAATGGAGCCCAATATAGGGACGGCATGCTGGAGGAGTACGAGGAGCAAGGGCAGGCCTCGGCAGACGAAGAAGTGGAGGAGGTGAAGGACAATGAGCGGACATGGGAGCTGGGCATGGATGGGAGCTGGAAAATGCCACCGGTGTGGACAACGAGCACGGATGTTTTTATTGTCAAACGTTTAACCAACTGGGAGTGGAGTTACTGGGCAGCGGCACGGACACAACAAGACCACCCTCGCCTCCCATTCAACGAAGAAACGCACCTCCCCCACCACCGAACACACACACCTGCCCCACCAATGGATACACTCACCTCCCCACAACCAATCGCGCCTCCATTATACATCCACCAGCTGTACAACGAGCTGGGGGCACTGGGTTGCCAGTGATAGCGGGTCTGGGCCATTGTACTGTCCATTCTGCGATGACGTCCGAGCTTTACATCGTCAGACAAATGTCGGAATCACATTCACAGTAGGACCCTCCACCTCTGTAGTGACTGACCACTCCATCACATTGCCCTGTCGCTTCGCTGGGGACGGTGTGACCCCGAGGTGCGATGAGGGGACGCGGAGATTGGAGGCCTGCACAGAACACCAACTGGGGCTCAGTCTTCCATTAACAGTGGCGCTCACTTACCGACCACTCTCGCTCCAATCAGACAGAGCACAGAGGCAGCTGTCTTCGGTGATAAAATTGGTTTAGTGTTTCGTGAAGAGGTATATACAGCCTGTTCCCTGCCCCACATAACTAAACTGTGCCATGCACCCGTGCCAATCGAATTTGTCTCTCTCATTCTGTCCTAATGGAGCCTGTCACTACGCCAAGGTGGTTCAACAGACGGTACAGCAGAATTGTAGGTGGACTGCTGCATCTCCTGCCTTGCTACTAGTCTCCCCGATGGCGCACTCGAACCTGGGGCTGCACCGCCTCGAAGGGCCAGGTTACTTCTTGGGCGTCCCGGCTGGCTTAGTGCCGACCTATTCTGCTTGCTGCCCTCAACATTCACCAGGGACTGGAGGTGGGTGGGGGGGGGGGGTGTTCCGAGGCGCTGCGGCGCTCGGGGACAACCCTGCATGAATCACCGGAAAGGGCCCCAGTACCTCATTCTCCCTCTGGCTTCCCGATGTCCACCGAACTTCACCTTCGGACGGCGCAATAAGCAGAGCCATCCCCCGAGGCTTCCCCAACACCAGGCGCTGCCAGTACTAGAGGTGCGCTCTGGTATCAAACAGGAACTGATCGTTAGTGACCATGCATCTCACGGAGTGGACCATCACTGACTTGGATTGTGCCTTTTCCCATTAGGACAGTGCCATCTCCCTCTTTCACAGTGGTATCTCCCTCTGAGACTGTGCCACATCCCTCTGGGACAGCACCATCCCCCTCTTTGTGACGCCGGCCAGCAACTGGGCAATTGCACGGATGCTCACATCCATGGACTGCTGAGACGGGGCAATACCCTGAGCCAGTGTTCTGCAAACTTTTTTTCCGTGGACACATTTTTACCATCCGGCCAAACTTTGGCATCCAAATCGGATGACATGCGCGACCACGCGGCCGGAATTCGCGACCCATGCCAGTCGATCTACGCGACCGACCATTTTCTCTTACATTGATTGCTGCTGAAAAAAATGGAAGAAATGTTTTCGGGTCCCTTTGATTCTCAAAGAGGCTCCTCCAATGGAACCTGTTGGATGAAGTTGAACCTTTCTGGTGTCGGAAAGAATGGAGTCCCCAACTGGCCGAAGTTCTGCATTTTGTCTGCAAAATGTTGCCAAATACACCCGCCCCCCCCCCCAACTTGTAAAAAATAAAAAATAGAATGAAAAAAAATGAAAAGAAATCAGTTAAATGGATAAAATAAATGAAAAAGCCTCCCCCAACTTGTAAAATTAAAAGCTGCAACCGTTAAAAAAAGCAGCCACACTGAACATGCGCACCGATGATCTGGCAGACATGCGCTGTGCAGCCGCATTGTCTGTACATGTTCGCGGCCGCCAGGTTGATGGCCGCTGGCAGACGGCGTTCTTAACAGCTGCGGCTGTTGTGTGCAGATGAGCGCGATCTGGAACGCTGGGTCAGATGGCTCTGTGACACACCTGGCACCTGCCCATGACCATCCTGCAGGTCGCGCCCCCGAGTTTGAGAAAGCCTACCCTGAGCAATGCTGCCGAAGCTCTCAGCCATGGCCTGCTGGGACTGGACCACGCTTACGAACCCCGCTGCCATCTGCAGCTGGCTCTGGCACAAGGCTTGCTGTCAGTGGGCAGCAATGTCCTTGACACATCTCCCGACTGCACGGATACCACCAGGCCTTGCATAACCGGACCCAGTGCCCACATAGCGTCCACCGCGGAAGCCAGCCATACACTATCGAATTTTGTGACACGCATGACTGGCACAACTCCCTGCACCTGCAAGCAGTTGGACTTCTCAAGCCGCGTCTGAAGTGAGGGTAGGTAGCCGATATCCCCTTCTCTTGTCCCTGGGTCGCTGACTGCACCTGATTTATGGGAGTGTGTCAATTTTCCAGGAACACGAACCCGTCATGGGTAGCAGCTGAATTCTGAGGACTGGCTGCCCTCCAATCTTCCGACCCCTCAGCTTCTCTTACATCCAACTTCTGAAACAGAACGACTGGTTGGAGCGCACAAGTAAGCATCAGAGAAGCCGACTCACGAACCAGCCCAACTGGGTGATAGTATCTGAGCTGGCAGAGGGTGCAGGAGACAGCAGTGGCGGGAAGTCTATGTTATCATCAGACACTAACTCCAGGGTCTCATGTGTCCTGTTGAGCTATGTGACTGTTCCCTCTATGCCTGCCCCCTGTGTTGTGTGCTGCGTGTCCATCCACCGTCATTCCTTGAAGTAACTCTCCACAATATATCAAGGCCAACTCAAGGCCCGTATCCTCATGGTTCCTTTTATTGATACTCAGCACTCTGGTCTCCGAATCAACTGCATCAGTCTGCATCTTGATAAAAAATTCTGACAAGTTATGGTCGCACATCCCCAAGGGGTCTCGTGCAGCAGATTGGGAATGATTCCCTTCTCATTACACAGTAACCAATCTATGATGGCCTGCTCTCTCGTTGGTTCCTCCACATATTGGTCAAGAAAACCATCAAGTATATACTCCAGGAAGCTGTTCTCTATGGCTTTCTGCCTAATTTGATTTGCCGAATCTATGTGAGGATTAAAATCATCCATGATCATCGATATTCCCTTGTTAAATACATCTCAAATTTTTCGTTTAATGCCATTCCCAACGTCACCAACGCAGTTTGAGTATATATTTAAGGGCACAATTCCTCTACCAGTAACAGTCCTGAATTGTCTTTGCTCAATGCAGGAACTTTTCTTTACCTTGAAATATACGCATTCGCACAATTACAGAGCAGGCCAGCTTCGCAACCCTCGACTTCTGTCTCAATGACAGTTGGGTCTGATCCAACTCCAGATACTTGAACATCCTCGACTTGTGTCTGGTGGGCTCGTTCCTTCCTGCCCCTCGACAGCCCTTCAATACACTTGATTAGCCTTTTGACTGATTGCCCTTGGCATCTACCGTCGCCGGCAGCACATTGCACATCTCCCCTTTCATCGCCCTTACGGCTTCCAGCAAGACAATACGATCACTCGATTAGGAAACTGCCCTCTCCAACTTCTTGTGCGTTGTCCAATAAGCATCCAACCGATTGTCTGCTCGCCACAGGGACCGTCAGAAATGTAGCACTGCACCGCTCATTGCCATTGACCTGTTTTATCCTTGCGCTCTTGTCTTCGACTGTCCTGATTGAATCTTATAATCCATCAGCAATATGAACATCGACTACTGCCAGCCCCCTCCGTGCCAACCTTTTGACTGCTGTTGTGCAACAAGCTTCTGGGCGAGGGCACTCAGTGTCTTTACGCAGGTCCAGTAGCTCGTCTTTGTACCACACTGCAGAAGAATGCACGATACTCCTATCGAACCACCCTTTATCCACACGTTTCACCCAACAAATTGGCAGGGAACTCCAAAACCTACACCCAAGGCAGGAGCCACCCTGTTTGCGATTGATCACACCACTGCCTCTACCGGACATCATGATTAATATTTTTCTGGTTTACACGAATTTATTTACATTAACAAGGTATACAAGAAAAATGTGATTAGGACACGATCGATAGAGAAAGCGTCAGGGAGTGTTGATAAATGGATAATGAGCGCTGAGTAAATATTATGGATTTTGGCGGGGTGAAGGGAAAAGTGGGTTATTGTTTAAATGTCGAGGGACCACAGAAGTTTGCAGCAGAGAACACGTTGTTTTTACACAAATGGATAAGCAACTTCTATCCAAAACAGAAAGTAAGAAATTAGGAAGGCAGAGAGAATGTTGATTTCTACACAAAGAGACATTAAGCTTCGACATCAGGAACTCCTGCTACAAACATCTATGGTGTTGTTAAGGCGACATTCAGATTTCCTGCAAAGTGTTTCTCATGCATACGTAGTAATGTACTTGCATTTGATATGGATCGTAGAAGATGTACTGAGACGATTCCAAAAATTAAATGGTTTAACTTATCACAACAGATCGGAAAAAGGTGGACTCATACACTTTTAGAGAAATTGGAGCTGGTCTTACTCATACACGTAGGATTCTGATAGACGTTGGGCGGGTACTTATTTTAGGCTATGATCACCACTGGATGACGTTTCAAATGAGACTGGAATACATCCATTATGTCTGAGTTGATGTGGAGCAGTGGGTGGGATTGCCAAAGTATCAATGATGGAGCTTGAGAAATCCACTGTGTAAATAGAGTAATTTACAATAAACTGCATAATCCCACTTTGGTGTGGAAAACGCAGCCCCTTCTGTGCTGCATTTGTGATGGTGGCTGACAGGTTTTACTCCACATTCGGTACAATTACGATGGACTACTAATATTTGGTGGAAAATTACCATATTCAGTCAATTCAACTTCAAGTTAACATTAAAGAGCAATGATTTGGAGTTGTCTTTCCAAATGACAAGCAGATCTAAATATAGTCCTGATCAAGAGGGATTTCACTCAATTGGTGTAGTTTGATCGTTCACATGTTTAAAAAAAATGCTTATTATTATTGCAACTTCAATGTCCAGTGGAAATGTTGCAGAGTATGAATTCAAAGTGTTGTGAACACATCTCCTCACAGTTTAATTCTGCTAGATTTCCTCCCATACACAGAGATAGAACGCAAATCAGAATAATGCGTCTTCCCACACAAATGGTCTAAAAACATTATATCTGTTCCTCGACGTCGTTGGAATTCCTGGTAAGTCAGAAAACCATTGCGGTTCTGTGAATCTGTGTATCAGCTTGTTTCTGGTTTTCATCAGTTTAATACACAACATGGTGTGTGATGTGTAACTTCCTGATCTAGTGCTGACGAGCATATACATACTGCCAGGTTGAAATACACTGAACGCTGACAGAGTGCCAGGACATGTCTAGGCCGGCTCTATCAACAACGCATCATGAGATTCTTATTCATGTTGTTCGATTGATTTGGATTGTCCAGATAAAGATAGACATTCTGACACACAGTTTAGCCGCTTTTACTTATGGGTTACAAGGTTTTGTGCAAACAGTACACCGAGAGATGGACACCTGGGGGTGGCTTCCAGTTCTGTTGCTGAGTTGCCATCGCCTCCTCCATTGGGTATTGCGAACCCGTTCCCGGACCTCATTGCAGGAGTGGCAGGGAACTTTCTGGAAAGGCATGAAGAGAGGGATAAGGATCTTCAACCAAGTTGTTCCCGAGTGACCACTTGGTGAGAAGTAATCGAAAGGATGTAGTGACGACTCGAGACGGAGGAAAGAAGCAAGCAAGTCCCATCTCTTTGGACGAAGGCTTTCAAGAAATCGAGACTCAGAAGTTCAGAACTGCAGCTGGAATAAATCCATTGCCTTAATTGTATTAATATTGTGACTGTTATTAATTGGGATAATTTAAGAGTGAAAGCTGCTTTCTCATTTGATAAATAAATATATATATTTTTAATTATATACTTGTACTTTGCTCGCTTCGCCCATAAAGACTATTTAGAATAAAACTGGTCGAAGTGCAGGAGGTTTCACAGCTAACACCGTGCCTCCATCAGCATTGGTCAATTATCCATAATGATTAATACGTTAGAAAGAATTTAAAGCCGAAATGTCAGTGACCACAACAGTATAGGCACATATACGCTTTTCCCAGAAAAAGGACAGAAATGTACCGACCACAAATGGCTACATACAGACGCTCGGTCTTCAGAGAAAGGACAGGAGTATAATGATTACAGTTGGTCACTTTTCATCACTCCGTTCTCAGAAAATAAGCCACTTTGCCTGACCACCTATGGTTAGTATTATAACACCAGTGGACCTCCTGCGATCAGGACCATATTGTTTGACATGATCATCTCAGAATATGAACTTCCCCTTTAAGGAGAGCACCAACTCGCTGAAATATCCCAACCTGCGTGCATATTGGGGAAGGAGACTCTCAGGAGAATGTAGATTTCGATTTGTGTTGCAATAAATCTTCTTCGTTAATTTCTCCGTATCGTGTGTGCGGTCTGAAAACTACAGATACGGAATGGCGATATACACTGGCGACGAGTACAGGACGCAGCTGCCGTCTATACCAGTTGCAGCGCGCCCGGGACGTCGTTTCAAGGCCTCGGATGCCCGACCTCTGGGATCTGCCTGCCTGCCTAGTACTAGGACCTACGTATTCCACGTGCGAGGGCATACTATCTGGAAGATGACCCCAGCAGCAATGAGCAGTTGCACTGTCTGTCTGCTTGAAGCGTTGCGCCCATTCTGAAAACTGCAATCCAATCTGCATGGAGCTCGAGGTTGGATCTGCAAGATCTGAAGTCTCACTGTATTATCAAACTCATTTCTCTGTTCATCAATCATTAATAATGTTCGACACCAACACAAGGTTGGCCACTTACACTCGGCGACACTACCGATAGCAGTCACGTTAAATGTACAGTCGCGCACAGTAAACAATCTGCCGATCTTCCTCTCGCGGTGGTTCAAGGGAATGGTCCGAGCTTGCTGGGGCATGTCTAATTGTATCACCTGCGTAATATTGACAGGGAGTGTACAACCTGCATCCACATGGTCCTGAAGGGGTTCTAACAAGATATCTATCATTATTCCAGGATCGCTTGTGGACCATAATGGTACTGAGGCCCGATAAAACATGGACCCGATGGGCCAGCCATGCTACATCCATGTACGACCTGTACACAGAGCTCAGCAGAGGTCGTACCTTTGCGATTTCGACATGAACCAAGTTTTCCTCCAGTTAGTCCTGTCTACTGAATCCAGACGCTTGATTTGATGTGATTTGATTTAATATTGTCACATGTATTAGTATACAGTGAAAAGTATGGTTTCTTGCATGCTGTACAATCAATGCATACCGTACATACGGGACAGTGAGAAGTCTTACAACACCAGGTATGTTCCAGAAACATTTATATTGACAAAGTCAGAGATGCCAGACAATGATTGGAATGCGAGCATTTGCGGGTAGTCAAATCATTACCTCTCCATTCAGCTGAGGAAGGAGCAGTGCTCCGAAAGCTCGTGTTTGAAACAAACCTGTTGGACTTCAACCTGGTGTTGTAAGACGTCTTACTGTGCTCACCCCTGTCCAACGCCGGCATCCCCACATCATCGTACATAAGGGAGGAAGGCGAGACTGCAGTATGTAATGTTACTGTTATGGCATGGTATTGAGAAAATATCAACTTAATACGAGGTAGGTCCATTCAAAAGTCTGATGTCAGTAGCGAAGAAGCTGTTCTTGAGTCGGTTGGTACGTGACCTCAAATTTGCTCTCTTTTTCCTGACGGAAGTAGGTGGAAGAGAGTATGTCCGGGGTGCGTAGGGTCTTTATTATGCCTTTCTGAGGCAGCGGGTATTATCGATAGAGTCAATGGATGGGAGGCTGGTTTGCATGATGGACTGGGCTACATTCACGAAATTTTGTAGTTTCCTGCGGTCTTGGTGCCATTCGAAGCTGTGATCCAACCACAAATAATGCTTCCAATGGTGCATCTGTATAAATTGGTGAGGGTCGTAGCTGACATGCCACATTTCCTCAATGTTCTGAGTAAATAGAGTCGTTGGTGAGATTTCTTAATAATAGTGTCTGCATGGGGTGGATAAAGGCAAGCTGTTGGTGATCCCTGTACCTAAAACCATGAATCTCTCGACACTTTCCACTTTGCACCCGTTGGTGTAAACAGGGGCATGTTCTCCAGTACGCATCCTGAAGTCGATGATAATCTCCTTCGTTTTGTTGACATTGAGAGAGAGATTATCGTCGCCGCACCAGTTCACCAGATTATCTACCTCAATCCAATACTCTGTCTCGTCATTGTTTGAAATCCGACCCACTACGGGAGTGTCATCAGCAATTTTAAAAATCGAGTTGGAGGTAAATTTGGTCACACAGTCACAGTCGGAGTATAGTAGGGGGCTGAGTACACAGCCGGTGTTGAGAATGCTCCTGGAGGAGGTGTTGTTGCCTATCTTTACTGATTGTGGTCTGAGAGTTAGAGAGTTCAGGATCCAGTCGCAGAGGGAGGAGCAGAGGAAAAGGCCACGGAGCTTAGAGATGAGTTTCGTAGGAATTATGGTGTTGAAGGCTCAACTGTAGTCGATAAAAAGGAGTCTGACATAGGTGCCTTTGTTATCTAGGTGTTCCAGGGTCGAGTGCAGGGCAATGGAGAGTGCGTCTGCTGTGGACCTGTTGCACGGTAGCCAAACTGTAGCGGATCGATGCAATCTAGGAGGCTGTAGTTGATTCGTGCCATGATTAACCTTTCGAAGCACTTCATGATGATGGATGTCAGAGCCACTGGACGATAGTCATTAAGGCACACTGCTTGACTTTTTTATGTATAGGGATGATACTCGTCTTTTTGAAGCAGATACGGACCACCAATTATTGTAAAGAGAGCTTGAAGATGTCTGCGAAGACCCGCGGAAGCTGATCCGCGCAAGACCCGAGTGCTCATCAGGGTACCCTATCCGGGCCTATGGCTTTCCGTCGGCTGACTTTCGAAAAGGCTGCTCTGTTGTCTGCAGTGGTGATCTCAGATAAAAGTTCATCTGCGGCATCTGCAGTGGAGGGCTCGCTGTTCCTGACCTCTTGCACAAAGCGGGCATAGAATGCGTTGAGCTCATCAGGGAGAGGTGCGTTGGAGCTGACGATTTTACATGCCATCATTTGTTGCCTGTTATATCTTGGAGGCCTTGTCATAGATAGATAGATAGAGAAATACAGCACAGAACAGGACCTTCGGTCCACGATGCTGCGCCGACCGTTTGTCCTAGGTTAATCATAGAATTTTGGACAATGTTTCATGGCCAATCCACCCAACCTGCACATCTTTGGACTGTGGGAGGAAACCGGAGCACCCGGAGGAAAACAACGGAGTCACGGGGAGGATGTGCAGACTCCACACAGACAGTGACCCAAGTCGAAATCGAACTTGGGACCCTGGAGCTGTGAAGCAATTGTGCTATCCACAATGCTACCGTGCTGCCCTTAAGAAGTTAATCTATACTCCATTATTCTACCCTAATCCATGTACCTATCCAATAGTCGCTTGAAGGTCCCTAACGTTTCCGACTCAACTACTTCCACAGGCAGTGCATTCCATGCCCCCACTACTCTCTGGGTAAAGAACCTACCACTGACATCCCCTCTATATCTTATACCATTTATCTTAAATTTATGTCCCGTTGTAATGGTGTGTTCCACCCGGGGAAAAAGCCTCTGACTGTCTACTCTATCTATTCCCTAATTATCTTATAAACCTCTATCAAGTCGCCCCTCATCATTCTCCGTTCTAATGAGAAAAGGCCTTGCACCCTCAACCTTTCCTCGTATTACCTACTCTCCATTCCAGGGAACATCCTGGTAAATTCCTCCTTTGCAGCTTTTCCAAAGCTTCCACATCCTTCCAAAAATGAGGCGACCAGAACTGCACACAATACTCAAAATGTGGCCTGACCAAGGTTTTGTACAGCTGCATCATCACCTCACGGCTCTTAAATTCAATCCCCCTGCTAATGAACGCTAGCACACCATAGGCCTTCTTCACAGCTCTATCCACTTGAGTGGGAACTTTCAAAGATCTATAGACATAGACCCCAAGATCTTTCTGCTCCTCCACATTGCCAAGAAACCTACCGTTAACCAGTATTCCGCATTCATATTTGTCCTTCCAAAATGGACAACCTCACACTTGTCAGGGTTAAACTCAATATGCCACTTCTCAGCCCGCTCTGCATTCATCTATGTCTCTTTCAACCCGACAACTGCCCTCCTCACTATCCACAACTCCACCAATCTTCGTATCATCTGCAAATTTACTGACCCACCCTTCAACTCACTCATCCAAGTCGTTAATGAAAATCACAAACAGCAGAGGACCCCGAACTGATCCCTGCGGTACACCACTGATAACTGGGCTCCAGGCTGAATATTTGCCATCCACCACCACTCTCTGTCTTCTATCGGTTAGCCAGTTTGTTATCCATCTGGCCAAATGTCCCACTATCCCATGCCTCCTTGCTTTCTGCACAAGCCTACAATGGGGAACCTTATCAAATGCATTACTAAAATCCATGTACACTACATCCACTGCTTTACCTTCATCCACATGCTTGGTCACCTCCTCAAAGAAGTCAATAAGACTTGTAAGGCAAGACCTACCCCTCACACATCTGTGCTGACTATCCATAATCAAGCAGTGCCTTTCCAGATGCTCAGAAATCCTATCCCTCAGTACAATTTCCATTACTTTGCCTACCACCGAAGTAAGACTAACTGGCCTGTAATTCCCAGGGTTATTCCTATTCCCTTTTTTGAACAGGGGCACGACATTTACCACTCTCCAATCCTCTGGTGCTACCCCTGTTGACAGCGGGGACGAAAAGATCATTGCCAACGCCTCTGCAAATTTCATTTCTTGCTTCCCATAGAATCCTTGGATATATCCCGTCAGGCCCGCGGGACTTGTCTATCCTCAAGTTTTTCAAAACGCGCAACACATCTTCCTTCCTGACAAGTATCTCCTATAGCTTATCAGTCTGTTTCACACTGTCCTCTCCAACAATGTGGCCCCTCTCGTTTTTAAATACTGAAGACAAAAAACTTGTTCAAGACCTCTCCTATCTCTTCAGACTCAATACACAATCTCCCGCTACAGTCCTTGATCGGACCTACCCTCGCTCTAGTCATTCTCATATTTCTCACATATGTGTAAAAGGCTTTGGGGTTTTCCTTGATCCTACCTGCCAAAGATTTTTCATGCCCTCTCTTAGCTCTCCTAATCCCTTTCCTCAGTTCCCTCCTGGCTTTCTTGTATCCCTCCAGCGCCCTGTCTGAACCTTGTTTCTTCAGCCTTACATAAGTCTCCTTCTTCCTCGAAACAAGACATTCAACCTCTCTTGTCAACCCTTGTTCCTTCACTCTACCATATCTTCCCTGCCTGACAGGGACATACATATCAAAGACACGCAGTACTGTTCCTTGAACAAGTTCCACATTTCGCTTGTGTCCTTCCCTGACAGCCTATGTTCCCAACATCGGCACTTCAATTCTTGTCTGACAGCATTGTATTTACCCTTCCCCCAATTATAAACCTTGCCCTGTTGCACGCACCTATCCCTCTCCATAACTAAATTGAAAGTCACAGAATTGTGGTCACTACCTCCAAAATGCTCCCCCACTAACAAATCTATCTCCTGCCCTGGTTCATTACCAAGTACTAAATCCAATATGGCCTCCCCTTTGGTCGGACAATCTACATACTGTGTTAGAAAAGCTTCCTGGACCCACTGCAGAAACACTACCCCATCCAAACTATTTGATCTAAAGAGTTTCCACTCAAGGGTTAGGAAGTCGAAGTCACCCATGACTAATACCCGGTGACTTCTTCACCTTTCCAAAATATGTTTCCCAATGTGGGTAGCCTTGGTCTCGAGCTTGGTCCGGTGCTGTCTTTTGTCATTTTTGATGGATTTCTTTTGATCATATCTGTCTTTCTTGTAGAGGTAAGGGTCGCTTGATTAGAACGACTCACACCTAGACCAGCAAGCAGTGAATACCCCTGTTCATCCAGGGTTTCCGGTTGGTAAACACGCGAATTTGCTTCTTTGGCACACCGTCTTCGACACACTAACTAATGAAGTCAGTCACTGTAGTGGAATACTAGTACAGGCTGGCCGCAGAGTTTTTAAATATTGACCAGCTCACTGACTCTAAGCAATCACTTAGGAGATCATCCAATTCTTCAGTCCAACAATGCGCAACTTTCTTTGATGGATTCTCCCATTTCTGATTTTTCTTGTAAGTAGGGAGCAGGAGCACAGCCTTTTGGTCAGGTTTGCCAAAGTGTAGGTGGGCGACAGACCGGTTGGCATGTTTGATATTTGTATGGCAATAGTCCAGGATGTTTGGGCCTCTGGTGGAACAGGTGACGTGCTGATGGTAACGTGGTAGTATGCTCTTGAGCTTGGCCTGATTAAAGTCCCCAGCTCCAATTAACATTGCCTCGGGATGTTTCGTTCAAGTCTATTTGCGGTGGTGAATATTTCGTCAAGTGCGATTTTCACATTTGCATGGGCTGGGATGTAAAGTGCCGCCAGGATAACGGATCTGAACTCCGGCGCAAGGTCGAAGGGGCGGCATTTTACCGTCAGGTATTCCAGATCTGAGGAGCAGAATATCGCCAGTGTTGCTACATCTCGGGACCAGGAGGTGTTGATTAGGAGACAGAATCCACCTCCACTTGTCTCGCCTGAGGCCGCCGTACGGTCCATTCGGTGAATGGAGAAGCCTTCTGGCTGTAGGGCACTGTCTGGTGAAGCAGTATTGAGCCATGTCTCCGTGAAGAAGAGCACACAGCAGTCCCTTAGTTCTCTTTGAAAAGTGAGTCTAGTTTTAAGTTCATCCCTCGTGTTGTCTAGAAATTGGATATTAGCTGCGAGTAAGCAAGGCTGAGGGGTTTTGGGGCCGCGTTGTTTATTCTCACCTGCAGGCCTGCACGTTTTCCACGTTTCCTGGAGTGACTGCTTTTTTCGTGGCTGGGAGACGGTGAGACGGTGAGTGTATGCAGAGTTGAGGGAAGAGTTGTGTCTAATGAGGTTATTGACTCTTGTCGGTGAGTGGATGGAGGATTTGTTGCCTTGCTTGCGGTTCCTGCGTCGGTAGTTGGGTCTGCGCGGTTGAGCGTTCCAGGCTGCAGTCGGGCTGCGGTTTGTCTTCACAGGTTGATGGATGTCCAGACCATGCTGCGGCGTGGATGGGGTGTCGGCTGGTCAGTAGATGACATCTCTGGCATCGGGGTTGCGGGTGAGGTGATGGCCGGGTTCGTGCGTTGGCGCCTGCAACGTCCTTTCCAGATCAAAAAGAAAATTACAGCACAGGAACAGGCCCTTCGGCCCTCCCAGCCTGCGCCGATCCAGATCCTTTATCTAAA
Source organism: Scyliorhinus canicula (assembly GCF_902713615.1). Taxonomy (NCBI): domain Eukaryota; kingdom Metazoa; phylum Chordata; class Chondrichthyes; order Carcharhiniformes; family Scyliorhinidae; genus Scyliorhinus; species Scyliorhinus canicula. The sequence continues at coordinate 88,971,396 of NC_052165.1, read as the reverse complement.
CCTGTCTCCTTTTTTCCAAGGTCTACTTCCCTCTGTTCCCGCCCATTCATATACCTTTCTAGATGCTTCTTAAATGGTGCAATTGTGCCCGCGTCTACCACCTCCGCTGGTAAAGAGTTCCAGGAACCCACCACACTCTGCGTAAAAAACATTCCACGCACATCTCCCTTAAGCTTTCCCCCTCTCACCTTGAAATCGTGACGTCTTGTAACTGACACCCCCACTCTTGGGAAAAGCTTGTTGCTATCCACCCTGTCCATACCTCGCAAAATTTTGTAGACCTCAATCAGGTCCCCCCTCAACCTCCGTCTTTCCAACGAAAACAATCATAATCTACTCAACCTTTCTTCATAGCTAGCACCCTCCATACCAGGCAACATCCTGGTGAACCTCCTCTGCACCCTCTCCAAGGCATCCACATCCTTCTGGTAATGTGGCCACCAGAGCTGCACGCAGTATTCCAAATGTGGCCGAACCAAAGTCCTATACAACTGTAACATGACCTGACAACTCTTGTACTCAATACCCCGTCCGATGAAGGCAAGCATGCTATATGCCTTCTTGACCACTCTATCAACCTGCGTTACCACCTTCAGGAAACAATGGACCTGGACTCCCAGATCTCTCTGCACATTAATTTTCTCCAAGACCCTTCCATTGACCATATAGTCCGCTCTTGAATTTGATCTTCCAAAATGCATCACCTCGCATTTGCCTGGATTGAACTCCATCTGCCATTTCTCTGCCCAACTCTCCAATCTATCTATATTTTGTTGTATTTTCTGACAGTCATCCTCGCTATCTGCAACTCCACCAATCTTAGTATCAGCTGCATACTTGCTAATCAGACCATCTGTACCGTCCTCCAGGTCATTTATGTAGATCACAAACATCAGTGGTCCGAGCACGGATCCCTGTGGAACACCACTAGTCACCCTCCTCCATTTTGAGACACTTCCTTCCACCACTACTCTCTGTCTCCTGTTCCACAGCCAGTTCTTTATCCATCTAGCTAGTACACCCTGAACCACATACGACTTCACTTTTTCCATCAACGTGCCATGGGAAAACTTATCAAACGCCTTACTAAAGTCCATGTGTACGACATCTACAGCCCTTCCCTCATCAATTAACTTTGTCACTTCCTCAAAGAATTCTATTAGGTTTGTAAGAAATGACCTTCCCTGCACAAAACCATGCTGCCTATCACTGATAAGTCTATTTTTTTCCAGATGTGAATAGATCCTATCCCTCAGTATCTTCTCCAACAGTTTGTCTACCACTGACGTCAGCGCACAGGTCTATAATTCCCTGGATTATCCATCCTACCCTTCTTAAACAAAGGGACAACATTAGCAATTCTCCAGTCCTCCGGGACCTCACCCGTACTCAAGGATGCTGCAAAGATATCTGTTAAGGCCCCAGCTATTTCGACCAGCGCTTCCCTCAGCAACCTGGGATAGATCCCATCCGGTCCTGGGGACTTGTCCACCTTAATGTCTTTCAAAATACCCGAAACTTCACCCTTCGTTATGACAACTTGACCGAGAGTATTTAAACATCCATCCCTAACCTCAACATCCATCTTGTCACTCTCCTTTGTGAATACCGATGCAAAGTATTCATTAAGAATATCACCCATTTCCTTTGAGTCCACGCAAAAATTCCCTCTTTTTTATTTAAGTGGGCCAATCCTTTCTCTAGTTACCCTCTTGCTCCTTACATACGAATAAAAGGCTTTGGGATTTTCCTTAACCCTGTTAGCCAAAGATATTTCATGACCCTTTTTAGCCCTCTTTATTGCGCGTTTGAGAGTCGTCCTACTTTCCCGATATTCCTCCAAAGCTTCACCAGTTTTCAGTTGCCTCGATCCTATGTATTCTTCTTTTTTCATCTTAGCTAGTCTCACAATTTCACCCGTCATCCATGGTTCCCTAATCTTGCCAGTTCTATCTTTCATTTTCACAGGAACATGTCTGCCCTGCACTTTAATCAACCTTTCCATAAAAGGCTTCCACATTTCAAATGTGGATTTACCCTTAAACAGCTGCTTCCAATCCACATTCCCTATCTCCTGCCAAATTTTGTTATACTCTGCCTTTCCCCAATTTAGTACTCTTCCTTTCGGACCATTCTTTTCCTTGTCCATGAGTATTCTCAAACTTACTGAATTGTGATCGCTATTCCCAAAGTCATCACCGACTGAAACATCAACCACCTGGCCAGGATCATTCCCCAATACCAGGTCCAGTATGGCCCCTTCCCGATTTGGACTATTTATATTCTGCTCTAAAAAACTCTGCTGGATGCTCCTTACAAACTCTGCTCCATCTACGCCTCCAACACTACACAAATCACATTCAACGTTGGGGAAGTTAAAATCTCCCATCACACCCACCCTATTGCTCCTACATTTTTCTATAATCTGTCTGCATATTTGTACCTCTACTTCATGCTCGCTTTTGGGAGGCCTGTAGTAAAGTCCCAACAATGTTACTGCACCCATCCTATTTCTCAGCTCCACCCATATTGCCTCAGTGCTCTAATCCTCCATCGTGCCCTCCTTAATCACAGCTGTTATATCATCTCTGGCGAGTAATGCAACTCCTCCAAACCGTCTACCTCCCTCTCTATCCCTCCTGAAGCATCTATACCTTGGGATATTCAGTTGCTTGTCTTGCCCTTCTCTCAACCAAGTCTCAGTAGTACCAATAACATCATATTTCCAGGTACTGATCCAAGCCCTAAGTTCATCTGCCTTACCTGCTACACTTCTCGCATTAAAACAAATCACGGTCTTCCTTCAGAGGACGGAGGATCTCTAGACATGCAACTACATTTAAAAGAGGAGTATTAGTGATTGTTAGGTTGTGGAAATTGCGTTTAAGGAGTGTGGGGCCACCGTAGAGGGGGGAGTGGAAGGAGTGCTTGGGGCCTGCTTGAGGTCTGAGCTCTCCGGGTCAGTGGGTTTGGGAGCTGGGGGGTGGGGGTTCGCGGGGCGGGGGGGGGGGGGTGTCTGCAGGTGGTGCGATGCTGGTCTGGTCGTTGGACAGCAGCAGAGTGGAGATCCCGGCTTCTGTGGTTTTTTCCAGGTCTCTAGGAGCCTGTCGTGAAGCCAGTGGCTTCTCGGGCGTTTTCCTGGACTCTGGCAGCCGTTGTAGAGGAATTCCCAGGCCTGGGACTGCAGCTCCGGCAGCTGCTCACACGTGGTCGGCTGCTCTGAGAGGATTCCAGTTCGTCAGTTTCGGGTGTCGCCAGAGTCCTAAAGATCGCTAAATCTGTAACGAATTGAATTACATTGTTAGAGAGTTTAAAAGAGTTATAATGACGTTTTAGAAGCACAGAACAAGAGTAAAGGATATAATTAGAGGGTATGCTGGGCACAGCTTGCAAAAAGTCGCCTCGCTTCAGTGCCATCTTGAATTCAAATAGTAACGGTTCGTAACAATGAACATGCACTGAGGGCTACATGAGTACACCCGACACCCCTTAGGATTTCCTCGATATGCGTAATATTACAGCCCATAAAGCTGACCATGCTGAAAAAACTACCTCGCAAAGGGGTCATTGAAGGTGTCCTGATCACGCGCCCTTCTGACCAGGAAGATCTGCAGAACCTGCCCAATGTGCTGAGGCATTTTGAGCAAATTGCCGTTCGCCACCTGCAGGACAAATGTGCCATAAACGCCGCCCAAATATCGGACCTCGGCTATCCGTTGGAGCGCTCTGGCTTACAGCCTGTGGAATGTAAGACTGAGTCTGATGTTGGAAACCAAACATGGAGTGTTGAACGAATTCATAATAATCAGACATTGCTGCTGTTAGTCATCAGTTTTAACCCTCTGTTCTTCCTTATGAGTTCTCACAACATCAGGAACTGAATATTTGAACTCCTCCAAAATTATAATGTCTCTAAGACCTTGATACGTTGGGACTATCTTCAAAGCCCTTCTACACATATGAAAAGTGCTTTGTTTGATCCATTGAAACTATGTATAGGCATCCAATGATTATACAGCATACAATTATAATAACGACATGTATTAGCAATCCATGCATCAGGGAGGACCCCCATGACCGAGATAAAAGAGTGAACTCTGAGCTGGCTCTGAGATGGCCCAGTTTGTTTTAGGATTTATATGCCCCTTCTAATTATAGTGTCTAACATATATCCCTGATCTTTGTCATTTGTGTGTACATGTCGTGATTTCATTTTGTGCTCCGAGACAAATTGTAAATTTATCCCTATATCAGACTAGTGTCGAAAGGTTCTTTTTCGTTCTTCCCTCTAGTCCAAACACCGTGAACCCTACCTGCAGCTGCACAGGAAGGAAACAGAATGGCGATATCCGTGTGTTCCGCTACCTCCAAGGCATTTTACTTCCTTGGGTTAGCAGCACTGTACAATAACTGTAAAAGCTTCGTCATGTCCTTTAGAAACAGCACATAACTCAGCCCATCAATAACTAAAAGGGTATTTGTCCGTAACTGGCTGTCTAGTGTCCCATTTTCTGTCATCCAAATTGCACGCTGTTTCTCATTGGAATGGTAAATTATGATACCATGTACTATCCACTGGCTCCCTTACATGCACATAAGACATATTCTGATGCTACCACTTTTATCATTATTTCCCCACACATCATTATTCCGTCTATGGACTCTGTATGCTGTCAATCTCTCTCTATCTCTCACTCAGAGTTCTCTGCACGCGCCTTTTGGATATCTATTTTGTTTTCTATCGGTTCTGCTGCATCGACTGGAGTTCATCAACCACCTCTTGATCTAAAGCTAATTGTGCTGCTCTAACTGCGGCTTGATTGCCTTTAAATTTTGCCACTCAGGGTCCTTTCCTGGTTTCCGTTGGGGATCTTGATCTTCATTACTGCAACAGCTCCAGCGATCTCTCAAGCCTTTAATAGGGATTCTATACTCTGTGTTTGATTGGGGTCCGTCTAAAGTTACGAATCCTCGTCGTCCCCATGCTGTTATATAGTCATGTACTACTCCGAATGCATACCGCTGTTTGTGTAAATGTCCACAGTCTTTCCTTCAGATGATTTTAGGGCTTGTGTGAGTGCCACTAGTTCTGCTACCTGCGCGGACTATCCTCCATCAATCTTTCCTGACTATCGTTTGTAACCTTTCATTGACCATGCGCAGCCTGTCCGGTGTAACCCCCCATGTATTTGTGTGACCCGTCAACAAAAAGGGTTTCCCCAGCTGCTGCCAGCGGTACATCCTTCATGTGTACTTCCTCTGTCTGTATGTATGTCTCCACAGTCATGTGGTTCTCCTGAATCCAAATGAACAGGTGTACTTTATATTTCTGATTGGATACTCCATAAGTGCCCTCTCCAGGACGTCTGGATTTTCTTTGCCATCATTTGTTTCCTTTTTCTTTTTTTTGAATGGTCTGTTGTCGTTATCATTTATGTACATCATACAATTAAGGCATGTTAAACCTCCGCCTTCTTTCATGCACCCCTGAATGAGATTCGAAGAATCTCAAACTCCTCCTCTTTTCCTCGCTCAGTGATCCAATCTGGTCGAAACCTTAACCTGATACATTTCGGGCATTGCTATTGCTTTTACTTCAATTTCTTTATTTTTGATTATGACCAGATCGTTATGAAGGTTAGTTCTAAACATGACATATTAACATCATCATCTGTCTTAAAGCTGCTAACGGATTTTAAGTCGCCGTCTTCCCACCAATTGGGTCATGTGTTTCAATTGTGGTACAATTTATTTTGCTCCAAACACCATCCTTCTCTCATTCAACTGTATGTTTACCCAAATTCTGAACAATTGTGTACTTACCTTTTACTGCGTTACTGATTATTTTGCCTGTGGTTTTAGTTGGTAGCTTCACCCAAACTTCCTCTGTCTTATCGATTGGTGTTAATATCTTAATTTTTCCTGCATCTAATTTCAATAAAACTTTTCTGCCATCAGATTCCCATTCCCTGATACTGCAAGTAATTCTCCTAATCTAATTTTTGGTCCACTATCTTTATTCCCGAAAGCTCCTTCTACCATGCATTTAACATTCCAAACATCATTTTTTTTCGCCTCTGATTTTCTTGTGATTTTTGGGCACGAGGACCCTGGTGGAGCTACACCGTATCAATTTCAACACGTTAGTTTCAAAGTAACTTCCTCCTGGCAGCTGCTGAGTTAACTTCTAATTGGTGTGAAAGTCGGTTTTTTAAAGTAAAACGTTTTCAAAACTACAATCGCCAAAGGAAAATCACAAATCCTCATTGATGACACCCACATTTACCCACTTAGTTTTTCAAATTCGGGGAAAACGTTTTCTAACTCCTCTCACAGGTGCCGGCCGTGGCATCTGTTGTAACGCTTTTTCTCTGGTCTACCGGTATTACTTTGAGTCCTTGTGTGATTATATGTCCGAAATATAGCACTCGTTCTTTTCTAATTTTGCACCTTTTTGTGACTCACTTTAAATCCCGCAGTGTCCAATTCGCTAAACACTACATATAATGCCGCCTGGTGTCCTGGCTTGGATTCTGAGGCAATCAGACTCTCCTCATACTGTAATATTGCACATATTCTTTCATTAAGTCATTCCCCATTATTGTTCCCTTATTATGTGTGTTCCCTCATTATGTTTGTTCCCTTATTATTTATACATACATAAAATCGCATTCGTATATACTGATTATTTATTTCTACGAGTGTGGTTTCGCTTAAATAGGCCGGTGTTTTACATCCCCCTACCCCGGCTTTTTTCGGTTGGTCCTGCAGTTTTAAATTGTGAGAAATTCGCCTGTTGGGCATCCACTTCAGTAAGGAGGGGTAATTCCTGCGCCCAGATTCCAGTTTGGAAGCCATTTGGGTGGCCTAGACCGTTAACCCGTCTCCGTTGATCCTGAGGGCATGCGGGTCTGACTAATTGGTGAATGTCTCACAAATGTAATTGATATCCTACCCATACGGTGTATAATTCCGCACTTGCACTTCTTGGTTGTAATTTGCTCAAACAATTCATTATTTGCTGTCTTTCCCTGTGGCGCGGGGGGGGGGGAGTGGTGGGGGCGGTAAAGGGTTTATAAGTTGGCCTCGGTTGTGTGCCAGTTCCTCTCCCGGTTACCAGGTCCATGTTACATTCTTCCGTATCCTCCTAAGGTAGGGAAGGGGCTGTTACCTCACGTGTTGTCTCATACATTGGTGGAAGACCCCAATTATTCTCCTCTAACAGCTGGTTTATTTTTTTCTAATTCTCTTTTACTAGATTCTGATTGACATATCTCATCTTTGTCCTCAGACCATTTTATTGGTGGAGGCTATTAGCTGTTCAAGGCTAAATTCCAATTTCTTTATCTTATCATTGTCCTTGTCATTGTCAATTTATCGGCAAAAGCTTCTGTGATAAAGCCAGGCACCCTGCAGTGCTCGTGATCACCTTCTCAATTTTACACTTGCAGTTAGCGTCTTTTATACATGTGCACACTTGGTCAGTTCCTAATTAGCTTGGAGGGGCGGTCGATTGTGAGAATGAGAATGACGCAGCAATTAATAGGAACGTGGCAGATATCAGTAGGTCAGTTGGAGAATGACTCGTCGGTAACCGAATACTTAACAGGTCATTGCAGAATTCGATTGCCATGGTGAGGAAGCTACTGCAGAATGACTCAGCAGCCAACACTATTGCAGGCAAAAGCTAACAATTAAACATAAAAAATAGAGAGATTCTTAATGAATAAATGAATAGCCTCTAATGTAAGTTTCAACTAACATTGATAAAACGACTTGCTGCCTGATTATATAATGAACTTCTTAAAATAACTCTTGTTTTGATTAACGTGTCTGGTAAAACCGAAGAATCACATCTGAAGGGAAGGCTCCTGTGGTCTTCCTCGCCAAATTCAACATGAAGTTTATTGGTCAGGTAGACTTCATAATATAATCTGAAGTTTCTAAGCCCAGGCACAGAACAAAACGATAATACAAATTTGGCAGAAATCCCGTTTGTGCTTTCCAAAATAATTTGAACTGTCAGAAAAATGTCGACATTCCGTTAAAAAATCAATGTAATCAAAATATCACTTGTAACTTGATTGGGAAGCAGCAATTGGAAATTAAAATTGGTTATGAAAATAAGAGTAAACAACAGAGATGGACTTCGAGCAAAAGTGAAGGAATAAGAATAAATACATTTTAAATAATGTGGAACAATGGCGTATCAACTTTCTCTGCCCAATCTCTGCACCATTAGACTCTAAAAGGAAATTAACCATTTTAGCCGCAAGCAAATGTGTTCAAAGTCAAATGGAGAGCTTTGTATCTATGATTATGCATCGATCAATGCAAATTTATACAATGGTTAACTGGATTTTTGTGGAATTACAACAACATTATTTAAATGTCAAAATTTAAGCACAATGCAGACGAATTTGGAGAAAATGTAAGAATGATATGATGTTTGCCACATAGAAGTTAGAACCATGAAAACAGAGATCTGGCACCGAGATCCCAGGTTCGATCCCGGCTCTGGGTCACTGTCCGTGTGGAGTTTGCACATTCTCACCGTATTTGCGTTGGTTTCACCCCCGCACACCAAATCATGTGCCATGTCGGTGGACTGACCACGCTAAATTGCTCCATAATTGGAAAAAATAATTTGTGTACTCTAAATTTTAAAAATAGCATGTACCTGTTGCTTTGCTGTCGGCTCGGGCATTCCCGCTTCATGGGAGAGCACCAAAGCCCTCACAGTCGTGACGCTGAGATTGGTCTTCAGTCAGGACTTCAGAATGATGGACAGCGTGAAAACCACGTCACAGGCTCAGACCATGTGGTCGGAGACTGGAGAAAGTAGTCACGTAGCCGGACACCTAAGTGTGCCTAGTCCGGCCTACACGGAGAAACGGAGACAGCAGTGCACCCAGAGCAGGTATGTCATAGTTATTTCGGTGGTTTCTTTGGGGTCGCCGGCGGGCGGCTGCTGGGCGCATAGTCATCGAAACTCGGCCGTTGCTGGGCGGGCGGTCGCTGGCCGCACAGACCTCGATGCTCAGGCGGCCGTTGCGCGGATAGGCTTCCATCTTCGGGCGGACGTTGGGGCGAGGGGGTAGGCCTCGGTCCGCGGGAAGTCGCTGACTGGATAAATCTCGGTCTTTGGGCGGTCATTGGTAGGGTCTGCCTCAGTTCCCGATTAGCCGCCTGGCGGGCAGATCTTGGTCCTCGGGAAGTCGCTGGGCGGGTAGGCCTCGGTACTCAGGCGGTCGTTAGCTGGGTTAGTCTCCGTATTCGGGATGTCCCTGGTCGGGAGCTGAGGTCTCAGAGTGGCGTCGCGTGCAGGATACCAATGGAGTCGTGACTGGTCGCGTTGGGCAGGTCACAGAATCCGGTCATCGAGGTTTGGAGGATCCTCAAACCTGTTCGAAAAAATAATTTTGCATCATTAGTACTTATATATGAAGCGAAAACTTTTTAGTACGTCAGAACGGTGATAAGTGCTGAAAGACAAAATTTGTTTGAGGTAGCCGCAGAGAGTCGCCATGCTCTTGCGCAATATTGAATCTGTTACATGATGTGACACGGTTGTCTCACACATTTCTGTTCACTCTTACTCTTTCACATAGTCTCACTGTCATTCTCACTTGCACACCCTTACTCACTCGCACATTCTCTCACACCACCTCTCTTTCACTCACGTTATCACACTCACTCTCACCCTCATTTCCCCACTTACTTTCCTTCAAACTCTCTCTCTCTCATTCACACACACTCTCTCACATACAATCTCAAAATTCACGATCTCACATTTACTCTTTCACACAGATCATGTCACACACTCATACGTTGTCACACATCCACATTTTCTCAGGAACTTAACATTTCAGATACGGTCTCACCTGTTCACACTCTCACTGTCACGTACATTATCTGACAAAATATGACATTCACCATCTTTGGGCGGACGTTGGGGGGGGGGGGGGGCGGGAGGGGATAGGCCTCAGTCCGCGGCCAGTCGCTGACTGAATAAACCCCGGTCTTTGGGCGGCGATTGGTCGGTTATGCCTCAATTCTCAGCGGCCGCCTGGCGGGTAGATCTCGGTCATCGTCAGGTCGCTGGGCGGGTACGCCTCGATCCTCAGGCGGTCGTTGGCTGGGTTAGTTTCGGCATTCGGGATGTACCTGGTCGGGAGTGAAGTTCTCAGAGTGGCGACGCATGGTTCACCGTCTGTGCGCAGTCTGCACGTTATTGTGTCTGTGTGGGTTTCTTACAGGCTTCTTCCCGCGTTTCCCAAAGACGTGTTATTGGTTAATTTGGACATTCTGAATTCTCCCTCTGCATATCCTAACTTGCATCAGAATGTGGCGCTGGGGGCTGTTCCTGGTAACTTATCTGTAGTGTTAATGTAAGCCTTCTTGTGACAATAAAAATATTTTAGAAAAATACCCATTCTTTGACACGCACTCTCTCACAGTCACTCTCTCATTCTGACTCTCACAAGCTGACACACTCTCTCACACAACCTCTCACAAACTCTACCATCTATCCTTCTCCTGATCACTCTCCCAAATTAGTCCAATCAAAATCTTACAATTTCTCACACACCCATACTCTCACACACTTAGCATATCACACAATCTTTCACATACCCTCTCTGACATTGCCTCCCAGTTTGTCCCAAAAACTCAGCGGGATTCTCAGTTGGCCGATGCCAAAATCGCACCACGTGGGAAGCATTGCCAAAATTGCAGCATGTGCCGGCTTAGTGCAAAATAACGGTTCCCCGTCTCCTCTACAGCGAAGTCAATGCATTGTGAACGTAGGTGCAGTGAAAAATGTTTCATATCATTTGCGGACCTGACCGGATATTCTCCGCAGTCTCCGCTACTCGACTCCTGCAATGAAACGAGTTCCCAATGCCGCGGTTCACGTTTGCTTTGAAACATTGTGACACCGGCATCATGGCTGCTGAGGGAGAGAGAGAGGAGAAAGCACATAAAGAGGAATGACAGGGAGTTGCCGGGCGCACACTGGCTATGCTGACTGGGCTGCGGTTGCCTGCCAGTGCCGAGGGTGGGGAGTGATTGGGCAAAGATCGAATCACCAGCGTGACTCCCACTGGGACTGGGCCAGTGTCCTTTCACGGACCGCCATTAGAACAGCCTAGAAGTTGGCCATCTTGCTTCCTCTCACTAATCACCCACACCACCCCCGAATTCAACCGACTGACAACAACAGAATGGACGCCCCCACCCGCCCTCCTCCACGGCAGACCCCTCCAGACCACCTCCACTCAGCCGCCATAGGCCGGCAGGCCAACCCCAACGGGCCCGCAGTGCCTACACTAGGTGGCAGCAGTGCCAGCTAACGATACCCCTGGCATCAGGGACGGCCGCCGAGGCAGACGCCCCCACAGGAGGACATCCACTCACGGTGGACAATAAATTCTACAACAGGTCGCCGAGATACTGGCGATCCTCTCAGCATCATATTGGAGGGTCCCTATTGTGGAAACCGGTTCTGTACCGCTGGGTTGTTTCAGGCCCCTAGTGGGTTCCTTTTCAGAATCTCATGGACTTTTGTGTACAGGTACATCCGCACAATTACAGAGGCCCTATATGCCCAGGCGGCTGTATACATCCAGTTTAGTGTGGACTGACCCCAACAGGATGTCCGGGCAGCAGCATTCGCCGCCATCGCAGAGATGCCTCGCTTCCAGGGAGTAATCGAAGGATGCATGTCCGCCTATGGGAATGTGCGGAGTATAGGCTGCTGTATACAAACCAAAAGGGGTCGCGCTCGATGTACGTGCAGCTGGTATGTGAGGATGAGGCATGCATCATACATGTCCCTGCTCCGTACTCTGGCAGCGTGCATTACCATAACGTCTCAATTCTTGCAAACTCAGCGATTATTGACATGTTGGAGACGCAACACCAACGCCCCCCCCCCCCCCCCTCTGGGGGGTTCACAATTTCGTGAAAAGTGTTATCCACTGCGGTCGTGACTGATTACACATATCTGGAGGGGGCAGACTGACGTGCAGACCCGTTAAAATGAAGCCAATTCCATGACTAAGTGAACTATCGAGCAGCGCATCCCGAAGAGGTAGTTAAAGACCCTGAACCGCCCTGTAGGGACCCTCCAGTATGATTCTGAGTTAATCTTCAGCATCGTGGCGGCACTTTGCGTCGTTCACAACATCGCACTACACAAGAGCGATTTTTTCGAGGAGGAGGAGGAGTAAAGCCAGGCCTAATCCGATGACGGGCTTGTGCGGAAGGGGGAAGGTGACCAGGATGTTGCGACCTGGCAGGAACGAGAGGACACACAACGTTTGCGACATTGCAAACGTATACGGGATGCTCTGATGCCATCTAATTCATCAAATGGGGTAGGGGGAAGAACTGGCCAGAGGCATGGACAGAATATACAAACTCACATTCCCTCACGACACTCCCCTCCTCGCCTCCGGCGAGCAACTACATCTACGATACATAACGGCTGTACTACCGGGTGAGGTCGTTGTGCTGGCAGAAAAACCCAGTTCTGCTCTATGGGAAGGAAGATGCGACAATTCACTCTGCGATGAGCCCCGGTGCTCTGTAACATCTGACAATATCCGACTCTTGCCCACGGCAGCACCTTTCATCATTCACCTGGGTGATCACTACATTTGAGCTGGCCATTCCATCAAACAGTCCCGTCAGGTGGGATCCGGGTGGTTTGGGAGCCCAGGCCACCAATAGAGTGCCCCCTTACTTCCATCCCCACACACAATGTCCACCTATTCTCCCAGCCCGGCCAGCCCATTCCAGCCCACATCTCATACCCAACAGAAAGAGCACAGAGGGAGGTTGTGATGTTGCAACAGATGTTAATGTGAACCGAAATACACACGATGGTTCCCGTGTTGATAAAACTGAACTGTTCTCAGCACCCATGCCTGCATTTCTGTATCTAGCGTCCTGACCTTGAGGGCCCTAAAGGTAGGTGTAAGTGGATCCCCAGACGGGCTGGGGTGATTCCTGCCCAGCATCATATGTCCCCGTCGGTGGACGTTTTCTGGGGCAACATGGCCTTGATGGTAAAACTGCTACTCGAGAGTCCCGGGCACTATGGTGCCACCCGTTCTGCACGCTCAACAGGACGTGCAGCAGGGGACGTGCAGCAGGCTGTGATGCTGATGTATTCTGGCATCTCCCTGCGGGTTCATGGGCTCCATCACCTGCTCATCGCTTGGGGTGCCTGATGGCCATCAGGTACTCCATGGGACGGGGGTGCAAGGAAACTAACCCCTAACGCTCCGCCGCCACCTTCCAGTCCTGCAGGCCTGCTCTGAGTTCGGCCAAGATCCACACGTTTGCGGACATGGCGCACAGGGAGTGGACCATCTCCATTTGCAACTTTGCCAGAGCACGCTGTGAATCTGCATCACATTTTAGGGCTGTGCCACACAGGCCAGTGACTGCGCCTTCCATCACTGCGACTGTGCCAGCCCCGTCTGTGACTGTGCCACAATGGCCAGTGCCTGGGAAATGCCACCGATATTCCTAGCCATGGTTTGTTCTGACTGGTCTATGCTCAGCAGCGCCGCGTCAATTTCCAGGTTGTTCGAGGTCGCCTGTGAGGCGGAAATCCTCTACTGAGCCTCTGCCAACACCTTCAATGCATACCCCAGTTCTTGGACTCGCTGATCCATATACGAACCATCACCCAAATGCCTTTACCATGGAGATCACCGGTGCGGCGTTGACCTGGGCAGCAGGCATTTTCGGCAACTGCTTCTGCTGCTGGATGTCTTTGAACTCCTCCAACAGCACCTGCAGGTTATGAATTCTAGGCGACAATGCGTCCCTGGCTCTCCATCCACTGTGGATGGAACTGTTAGATCCAGAAGTTCGTGACCTGCCTGGATGACAGCTGGTGCTTGGGATCCGACTTCCCTTCGACTGTTCGACCCCTCTGCTGCTCCTACCTGAACCTGCTGTACTGGACACATAGCTGGTGATAACCAGGCAGTCTTTCTTGAGACTCTTCACTAAAGTGATTAACCGAGGTGTGCGTTTCTCGGATGGCGGCGTGTATTGGAGACAGATGTGATTGCAAATCGCTGCCATCCTCCGACAAAAGTTTTATGGTTTCCTGAGTCTCCTGTTCGATCTGTTCCCATCATTGCTTGGCTCATGAGTGGACACCGTCTGGGGCACTGGTTGGCAGCGTTGGTGGTCTAATAGATGCGCGCCATCTCAAGCAGATCCTGCAATATGCATGATTATACTGAGTTCCGGAGGAGGGGTGTGTGTTTGCAGGGGTATGTGATGCGTGGCAGTGCTGCTGTAAAGGTGGTGTTGTGGTGAGGATGGTTTTGGGGCTGCTGGGGGTCACGTTGGGTCTGCGTCCGATCTCCACTTTTCGTGCATTTGGGCCACCAACTACTTGCAATGAACGCTGGTCACCATGGTGGAGGCCGCCATTCTGTCTTCGAACGCTCCAAGCCATTGTGCTCGGCCTTCTACTGGGTGGGTGTGGGAACAGGAAACGCCAGTGTGTGACAGTCTCATACGTTTAGCCAATGTTTCTAGTAGCTGCTGCTGTCAGTATCCACGAAATTCTGTCACGCCGGAAAGTAGAGGTGCAGGTGTGTGGTGCAGTTTTCTGGGTGTGACGCCATCCGTGTGGGGCTTGGGGTTCTACGGCTGTATGGGACGGGTGTTGGTGCCAGACCATTGTGCTGCCCACTCACCCTGGCCGCCCTGAAGGGACCATGCTGTTTCCTACAGCATCGCTGGCCCATCCGGGCGGTGTTGCCCTCGGCGCTTACAGCCTCTGCCTCCTGCATCGAGGCATGGTGAACGGAGGTGGTTGTCAGCCTTCTTTCTGGACCGGGGTGCGTGCCCACTCGCATATCTTCCATGGAGTCCAAGACGGTCTCAAATTCTGCTTCCGTGAATCTTGGTACTGCTCTCCTTAATTCCATCTTGTTGGTTCATATGGAATGGACGGGGAGTGCAGTATGTATATGGGGCTGCAGCTTGTCAGTTTCTAAGTGTGAACAGTGAAGCCGGCGAACATGCACAGCTACTCATGCGAATCGATTGTGTTGCATGTGGCACCGATGCCATCCCTTCTGCATGAGCGGAGCTGTAAAGTTGAAGCACCAGTATTACTGTCAAGAATTTTCAGGAATTTTGCGGTGGCGTCAACGAAACGCGATCGGCAGGAGAATCGGTCCGACGCCGAGATAGGCCTTTATGCTGGTTTTGCCACAATTTCTGATTCTACAGATTCCCCAACATGATGCAATCGAGGCATCTCCCGCACGGCCCGGAGAATCGCATTACGTATCCCGACATTAGATTCTCCGGAGCCTGAGCGGCCCAGATAGGCCGAAGTCCCGACGGCCTGGTTTTAACCACGTGTAAAAATTCGTGAAGCTGCCGTTATGGTTGATGCAGCGGCGGAAGGAGGTAGGAGTTGGCGTGGCGGGAGCGCGAGCTCCAGAAACGCACACGGGGGGGGGGGGGGGGGGGGAGGGGACACTGCCTGGTTCGTGGGAGGGTTGGGAAGGGATGGAGGACAGGCCGAGCAGTCGGGCTCTTCCTCCATGATAGGATGGTGCCCACGCGACGGCTGTCATTATCGTGGCCATCTTGTTGGGTACCCACCCCGGGCTCCGAGAGAGCCATGTCTTCACAGCAGTATGGCTGAGTGCTGGCACACTTCCCGGCCACGAAACCCGACCGGAGACACCCACCGGGGATAAGAGCAATGGCCACACACACACGCTGCAGCCCTCATTGAGGGCTGTGCCATCAAACGGTTGCCTTGGCAGCAGAGACGTGTTCCTGGAGCAGGGGCGCTCACATGGAGGGCGTGGGGGGCATGCTGAGGGCCAAATGGGCTGACGATGTAGGCCATGGAACCTGGATGTGCACGGGTGTATGCACCATGAAAACATTATGTCCCCTCACCCCCTGCAGATGATAAAGTCTGTGAACCATCCAGCGATGCTGTCCACCAGCGGGTGTCGCTGCCCTACTTGCAACCCTGGCAACATCAGGGCATGAGGCTCAGAGAGGTGGTGTAGGTTGCAGCAGAGGTGCAGGTCGCAGAGGGGCAGGTGGTTGCCACTCAGGCGAGAGCACGGCCTACGGAAAGGCTGAGAAGATGGAGAAGGCACATGACGACGAGGAGGAGTGCGAGACCGTGGATGGGGAGGTGGTGGTTATGCCAAGGAGGCGCCTCATGAGGCCCCACGTGTACCGGCGCCGTATGTCATTTGATGTCCTCTCAGACCGGGCATGCAAGAGGATACTTCGGATGCACCAGGAAACCGTCCCTGACATCTATCACATCTGGCACCGCGTGGGACTAAAGGGGAGGGGAACACTCGTTACAGCTGGGCGTCAAGGTTACGATCGCCCTGAAATTCTACCCCACGGGATCGTTCCAGTCAGTGAGTGGGGACCTGTCGGTTTCTCGCAGACGTCTGTGAACGTGCATGCATGCAGTCACGGATGACCTGCATGCCCTCGCGGACCAATACCTAAAATTACCTGTGGACTGCGCCCACCAAGAGGCCCGGGAAGCGAGTTAGCTGCCATTGCCGCGATGCCCATGGTCCGGGGATCATCCATTGGGTGCACGTTGCTCTCCGCGCACCGGAAGATTACAGACAAATGTTCACGAACAGGAGGGGGAACCATTCCATGAACGTTGATGTGGTCTCTGACCAACAGATGAAAGTCCTGTACACTGTGTCCGGCACCCGGGCAGTGTGAATAACTATTTCATTCTGGTGCAGTCAATTATCCCTGGCATAATTGCAGGTCGCCAGCAGCCCCCCCCCCCCCCCCCCCCCCCCCACCAACCCCTCTGCGGAGCTGTTTGATGGGCGACAGGCGTTACCCTTTGTGTCCGTTGTGGCTGATGATGCCTATCTTGAGGCCACATAGCGACGTGCGGAACCGCTACAATGAGGCTCATTGTGCAACCAGGGTTGAGATCAGCAGGTGCTTTGGGGTGCTGAAGACATCCTTCAGGTGGCTGGACCGCAGTGGAGATCATCCAGTATGAGTCAAGGAGCGTCAGCAGCATCGTTATGGTCTGTTGCATCCTCCACAATATAGGCGCACAGAGGGACGATGTGCTGGAGCAGTACGAGGAGCAAGACAGGCCTGGTCATATGAGGAAAGGGAGGAGGTGAGGGACAATGTGCGGAAATGGCAGCTGGGCATTGACAGGAGCTGGACTATGTCACAGATAGGGCCATTGAGCAAGGCATGCTTTTATTGTCATGCGTTTAACCAACTGGGAGTGGGGTTTCTGGGAGACGGCACGAACACGCCAATACCGCACCACGTTACCACCGATGACCCTCACGTCCTATTCAACGAAGAAACTCACCTTCCCCACCCCTGAAGGCACTCACCTCGCCCATCAGCCAACACACTCACCTCCACCGCCACTCAACACATACTTCCCCACCAAAGAACACTCTCACCTCACCCACCACCGAACCACCAGTATGCAAACCATTTCTCCATTATGCATCTACCAGCAGCACACCAGCGGGGGTCACTGAGTTGCCAATTACAGCGGGTCTGCTCCTTGGGGCAGTCCGCTCTGCGATCAGTTCCGAGCTCGCATCGTTTGACAAATGTCTGATTCACGCCCACAGTAGAACCCTCACCTGTGTGGTCCCTGCATGCCAGCTGGCCACTCCATCACATGACCCTGTGAATTGTGTGACGTGGAAGTCCGGGGGAAGGGGGGCATTGGGGCTGAGTCTTACATTAACCCTCATCAACAGTGACGCTCACTTACCACCCCACTCCCACACCCATCAGACAGAGAACAGAGGCATCTTTAATCGGTGACAACATATGTTCAATATGAGGAGGTCTATGCAGTCCATGCCCTCGCCCTTCTAACTAAAATGTGTCATGCACCCGTGCCAATCTAATTTGTGTCTATCAATCTGCCCTTACAGGCCCTCTTGCTATCACTAGGTTGTTCATCAGACGACACAGCAGACGTGTAGGTGGACTGCTGTGACTCCAACCTTGCTACTAATGTACCCAAAGGTGCACGTGTCCTGGGGCGCCCCCGCCTGAATGGGCCAGGCCACTCCTCGTGCGTGCCGGGTGGC
Organism: Scyliorhinus canicula; assembly: GCF_902713615.1. Classification (NCBI taxonomy): domain Eukaryota; kingdom Metazoa; phylum Chordata; class Chondrichthyes; order Carcharhiniformes; family Scyliorhinidae; genus Scyliorhinus; species Scyliorhinus canicula. Next base: position 88,953,256 of record NC_052165.1, on the reverse strand, counting down.
GTGGTACCACCCTGTTCTGCGTGCTGTCAACCAGATTCGCCAGGGACTGGAGGTAGAGGGGGTGCGGGTGTTCCGAGGCGATTTATTGCTCCGGGACAAGCCTGCAGAAATCACCGGCAAGGGCCCCTACACCTCATCCTCCCTCGGGGTGTCCGATGGCCCTCGGGCTTTTCCAATGGAAGACGATACGAGCAGAGCCATTTCCCGAGCCCCCCCCCCCCCCCCCCCGGCACCATACGCTGCCAGTCCTCGAATCTGGCTCTGATGTCGACCAGGGTCTGATTGTTAGCGGCCATGCAGCCCATGGAGTGGGCCATCCCTGATCGGAATTCTGCCTCCTTCTTCTGGGACTGTGCCATCTGGACTTAAAGCAGGTCCAGAAGCTCGTCATTGTACCATAATGGGGCAGAGTGCACGATTCTCCAAGCGAATTACGATTTAGCCCCATTTTACAGCCAACAAATTGACAGGAATCTCCAAGACCTACACCCTGGATGCGACCGATGACACCACTCCCACTACTGGACATCATGATTAATGTTTTTCTGTTTCAAACGAAATTACATGCATTAACAAGGCAGACAAGAAAAATGAAATGAGGACATGAATGACATCGAAAGGGTCAGGCATTGCGGATAATATGTCAATCATGGAATTCGTGCTCTGCGGCATTCTGGCTAATTTGATAATAATGTGCGATAACTAAATCTGACACATGATGGCGGGTTGAATGGTAAAGTGGATTATTATTTAAAATTAGAGGGAACACAGGAGTTTGCAGCAGAGAAGGCGTTCATTTTTTGCACAAATTGATCAGCAACTTCTATCCTAAACAGAAAGTAAGAAATTGGGAAGGCAGATAGAATATTGATTTTTACACAAAGAAAGATCAAGCTTTGAAATGGGGAACACCTGCCACAACCGTCTTTGGTATTGTTAAGGCGACATCCAGGGCCTGCAAATGGCTTCTCATGTTTGCAGAGTCATGTACTTGCATTTGATCGAGTTCGAAGACGATGTACTGAACTGATTACAAAAAGTAAAGGTTTTAGGTTTTCAGAAGAGATTGGAAAATGCGGACTCATACACCTAAGATTCTGAGGGAGATTGGGCGGGTAGATATTTAAGGATATTTTCACCACGCGATGACGTTTCAGATGAGGGGGAATACAGACAATTATGTCTGAGTCGATGTGTCGCGGTGGTGGGATTGCCAATGTATCAACGATGGAGCTTGAGAAATCCAGTGTGTAAATAAGGTATTTATGGAGCGTGAATGATATGGTCGAATGCCGACAGAAAAGTGAATTATAATTTAATGGAAAACATATAAAATACGGTGCGGCCGAGATTTAACCAATGATGACCTGGTTTCAACCATCCTATGTGCAGACCAGACATTCAAAGCTCATCAGATATCGCCGCTCAGAGTGAACCTGTCCATGCTCTCTCTATTGAGCCATGAAACTTGAACGTTATTAACTATTTAAAAAAAACACATAGCTGTAATCTTGGTGAATGCTGGGAGAATTAAAAAAGTTGTTTTTTGAAGGCGAATGAACTTGATTGTGAACATTCGATTCTGTCTGAATTCGTGAGTTGTGACCACCAGATGCAAAACAACGGTTTTTGCAATCATAAAATGATAGACTGGCCACAGTGCACCGGAAGTGCATTCGAGCCAGAGAGTTAGCACCGGTCCTCTGAAAAAGGATCTACCCATCCCACTCTCCCTGTAACACAGCCTTAGGTTTTGAGCAAAAAAGGACAGTTTAGCATGGCTAATCCTCCTAACCTGCACATCTGTGTAGTGTGGGAGGAAACCAGAGCACACGGAGAAAATCCACCGGGGAATATCGGGACACAACAGAGACTCTGTAATGAGTGTTAAGGGGCGTAATACTCCAATGTTGAAAGGCAGTAGAAAATAAATGGACGTCTTTTAACGAGCTGCAGGTGAGTAGAGCTTGTACGTGAAGTTAAACATGCAAGGTGGCTGGAAGTTAATACATTCTTTTTGAGTTTATAAATCCATGACATGTGTATAAATGAAAACAGATCACGCCATCGTGTGAACATCTTTGGTTTTAGTTGTATTATTTCGGTAAAGTGTAGGAAGCACACTTTTGCAAACATGTGAGGACAATTTACGGAATAGTCTTGCAACAACACCAGCATTATTGAAAAACGTTAGTTATTGGTAGATGTGGGAAAGTTACAACTGGTAAGCAACATGAGATAAAATGGGATATGATAGAAAGCGAGGACTCAAAGCAGAAAAATGACAAATAATGTGGAAATGGGAACATTTAAATTGAATTAGGGAGCAGAAAGGTGGTATGAAAGAAAACAATCAGGTAAATAAAGGAAAAAACTAAGTTGTTTTACAAGTACATTAAGAGTAAAATGATAACGAGAAAAATGCAGGGCATGTTAAGGATAGCAATGGTTATTTGTGTGTGGAATTGGATGATATGCAGAAGGTTCGAATTGCATTTTCATGAAAGGGCCGGTGTTGGTATAGAAATCCAAGAGGACCATGATATCATGAAAGAGATTAACATAGACAGAGAAGAGGTTCTGAGTGGACTGCCATGCCTCAAAATATACAGATTACCAGAAGGAGCAGAAATGTACCTCTGGCTCTTGAGCCCTTCAAGGGAGGAAATAGCAGTGGCGCTTGTAATTATTTTCTGTTCCTTTCTGGCCACAGAAAGAGTGTCAGGGAATGGGAGGATAGCCGATGGAGCACCATTATTGAAAAAGCTGTAAAGGGATAAACAAATAAACTACACGCCATTCACTCCAACCTTAGTGGTGGTATAAGGTTTGGGGTAATTCTGTGAGTCCAAATTAATCAGCATTTGGAGATGCAGGGATTAATCAAGTACAGATTAAGGTAAGAAGCCATGGGGTCCCCGGAAAATTGTCAAACTGGAGCCAGGATTGGCTAAGTGTCAGGGAGCAGAGGCTAACGATCCAGAAAAGTTTTTTTGACTGGGAACCTGTGACCAACCGGTCAGGCATCGATCAGTGTTGAGTCTCATGTTTATTGTCGTTCACATTAATGTGTCAGACAAGAACGTGGGACAGTTGTTCAGCAAATTTGAAGATGATACGAAAATGGGTGGGGTTTGAAATAAGGAGCAATAATTGCAGAAGTATATGGACTGGCTTGTCTGATGTGTTGATCATTGGCAAATGGAATTATTTCCGGCTAAGTATTAGGTGATACCACATGGGCTGCACAGACAAGGCAAGTTGACACGTCATAAACAACAGTGTTCTGGGAAGCACTGAGAATGAGACAGATAGTCGTGCGCATGTGCACTGGCCCTTTAAAGCAGCGGAATGTGAACAGTATTTAAGAAGGAATTATGGTAGACTTGTCTTTGTTCGTCATCTCATATAGTTTTGGAGCAGGGAGTGATCATGTAACTTTATAAAACGTTGGTGAGGCCACCGCTAGTGTATGTGTGCAGCCCTTGAGTCCACATATCGGAGGTATGTGATAGCATTGAAAAGGGAGCAGATTAGTTCGACCATCATGTTGCCTGCACTGGAGACATTTACCTATGAAGTGAGATTGCATGTACTGGGGTTGTTTTTGTTGGTGCAGAGGAGACAAATTGAGAACATCTTTGCGTTCGAAAGAAAGATAGAAATTAGAAGGTGGGTGTATTCGGACATTCGGGCCTGTCTCAGCAGTCATTATGATCGTGTCTGATCATCATGTTCAATATCCTGATACCACCGTGTCGCTAGATCCCTTTTGTTCCTAGAGCTATATCGAAGTCCTTCATGAGATTACACAATCTTTCCACCTCAACTACATTTTGTGGAATTTAATTCCACAGATTTACCACACTTTGGGAAAGGACGTTTCTCCTCTCCTCAGTCTTAAAATGTTTACCCCTCATCCTCAAAATATGTCGCTCTAGCTTTGGACAACTCCGCCATCGTGAACATTCTATCTGAATCAACCCTGGCTAATAATGTTCGAATCCTGTGGATATCAATAATTTCCCCTCTCACTTCAAAAATCCAATGAATATCGACTTGGTTTCTCATCATATGTCAGTCCAGCCGTCCCACGAATCAACCTGGTAAACCTTAGGCGCACACCCTCCAAAACAGGAACTTCTTCCCTCAGATGAGGACGGCATAGCTGCACGCAATACACCAGGTGTGGAGTCGCCAATGCCGTATTTAAATGCAATTAATCATCCCTATTCCTGTACGAAAATTATTTCGCTGTAAAGACAAATATGCAATTTGCCTTCTCTAGGGCATTATATACCTGCCTGCTTACTTTCAGTGACTTATGCAAGAGGACACCAATATCTCTCTGAGTATCGTTCTCTGTATTTTCTACCATTTCAAATAATACTATGCCTTCTTAATTTTGAGACCAAAGTGGTAATCGCTCATTTCTCATATTATACTGGAACTGCAATGCAAAAGCTCTCCACTAAGCCTGTCCAAACCTCCAGAATCATCTCCCTCACGATTCACCCTGCCACCCAATGTTTTTATGATCTGAAAATTTTGGGATGTATAAGATTATGAGGGGCAGAGATAGTAGACAGAAACATTGTTCACCGCTGGTGGAGGCATAAGTGACAAGGGTTCAGAAATAAAAGGTAAAGGTTTGCATGTTTAGAGGGGGGGGGGTGGTGGGGTGAGAAATACATTTTCACCAAGAATGTGGTGGGAGTCTGGAACTCAATGCCGGAAGTGTGGTGGAGATGGAGACCATCACAATATTTAATATTAAATGTGCTTTGCGCTGGCTGGAGTTTGCACATTCTCCCCGTGTTTGCGTGGGTTTCGCTCCAGAACCCAAATATGTGCAAGGGAGGTGGATTGAACACGATACATTGCCCCTTAATTGGAAAATAACAATTGGGAACTCTAAATTTATTTTAATTTTTTTTTAAATGTGCCTTTGCGAGTACAAGGCTATGGGCCAAGTTCTGAAAAATGTGATTGAAATAATAAGCTGTTTTCTTTCTGCATACACGATGGGTCAAACGGCACTTGCTGCGTTGTATTTTAATGATTAATAAATAGAAGTGCTGTAACAATGGTTCGAAAGATGGAGGAAGCAGATATGTAGTGGATAGCTCGCAGAGAGTCGCCAATCTCCAGCACCATCGGAAAAAATAATCCAGATCCAGCCTTTTGTTGTCATTTTCTGTGCATAGTCGATCAAGGAATAGGGTGAGCTGGCCCTATCCTCTTGCAGCTGGCCTATGTGCCTGTTTAGATAAATGCTGCAGCAGGTCTCCGATCGTTACATTCACTTCACACATCGTCCGGTACACCTTCCACCTGCCTCTCCCTGTAATGTATTGCTGGTGCTACGGAACCACCACATGGCCGCGCCACCTCTATACCGATGTTAGAATCGAACATAGTGGGGATTTCAGTAATACACTCACGCGAATGGCTTCATATACACTGATCTTAAATTAAAAGCTGTTTCAACAAATAAATACATGGTCGGATAACTTAATGTTTAAATCGCAGGCCTGTCGGACATTGGAGATATCCATCTGAAACTAATGTCATGAGCAGCGTGGCTGCGCAGTGGGTAGCCCTGATGCCTCAAGACGCCGAATTCACAGCTTTTATCCCGGCTCTAGGTCACTGTCCGTGTGGAGATTACACATTCTCCCGTGTTTGCATGGGTTTCGCCCTCACGACCAAAATATATGTGCAGAACAGCTGCGTTGGCCATGCTAAAGTTTCCCTTAATTGGATAATATTACTTGGGCACTGTAATTTTAAAAAAGAGTAGCTCTTGTCATGGTAGTTTTAAACGGTATTTGAATGTTATTCCCCTAATGCTCCTTGCTCGGTGGCTTCTATTGGTTCCCCAAGAAAACAACATGCAACATTAAAAATTATCGTCATTATGCTTATATTCCTCTAGAGTCCGGGAATTCCTATTTCGTGCTATCCCACAAACTATGCGGTTCTGCTTCTGGCCTCTTGTTCGTCGCAAGTTAAAGATATTGCATCGTTGGTGCCTGCCATCCTAAAACGAGATGTGCAATGTTAGAGTCACAGGTAGTGGAAGCAGACGGGAAAGGAAAGATATTGGGCAGAGAGAAGCAAGAAGGAAGTGAGATGCAAAAGCGATACAGATGGAGAGAAAGACTGAAAGGCGCAGACATGGTTAGATCGATATACAGATAGACAGATAGATTAGATAGATAGTTGGATAGATAGATAGATAGACGGAAGTGAGGAAGGATGGAAGGATTGATCATAAACATTTCCTGAATATAATTTTCACTCGTTGCCGACTGTGCTGCTTTATTATGTCCAGTCTTACGTTATCCTATCATGTATCCCGTTCAATTGTGATAATACTTTCCCCCAGATACGTTTATATTCGCATTCTCAAAGCTGATCATTGCAGATCATCAAATTTTATTTGCCACAACACAAAGTATTCATGCCGTGTATCGTTCGAGGAGGTAATGAGTACACACCCTGATAACTCTGCACATACTTCCTAAAAATATCCCATGTTAGGAGCACTCCTGCGGAGCAATAATCAGTGCTTGAATGTTCGTCAGTAACGAATTCACCCTTTACTATCTCTTTGAATACCACTGTCTAATCCGTGCATTTGAACAAACATATCAACGTCTCCTGCCGTTTCTTTTAGAATCTGTGGTACCTACATATGCGGTCTCACAGCGTTTTATCAATTTTAACAGCGTTAGATGTGACGAATGATGGTGAAAAATGTTTAACACATTCATGATGTTATGGTCTCTGTGCCGCTGTGGAGACAGATTATGGCTTAGAAAGCATCATTTAATTACTCATTGGACAGGTGCAATTGATCACTGATCCTTTCTAATAAGAGGGCATCACGGTTGCATCGTGGTTAGTACAGTTGTTTCACAGATCCAGGGTCCCATGTTCGATTTCCGGCTTGGATCAGTGTCTGTGCGGAGTCTACACGTTCTCCCCGTCTCTGCATGGTTTTCCTCCGGGTGTTCTGGTTTCCTCCACTGTCCAAAGATGTGCAGGTTCGGCGAATTGGCCATGCTAAATTGCCCTGAGTGTTCAAAAAGTTTGCATGTGTGTGTGGGTTTGGGTAGGGTGCTCCTTCGAAGGCCCGGTAGAACGCGATGGGCCGAATAGTCTCCTTCTGCACTGTAAGTTCTATCTAATTCTATGAAAACAGATGAAGCAATTAGGCCAATAACTTGCAAGTAGAAACAGGGAATATGTTGAAGTAGCGATTTTGAATCCTTTGAGGAATTACTGAAGAAAATTGACTGCTGAGTGACCAAGACACTGTCACCTAGGCAAACAATATGATGATTACTGATGAGGAAAAATATAGTCGAGTTTGTTCTCCGTTTTCACAACAACTTTGAGCTGACATAAAGCACAGAATGAAATTACGCTAAATTTGCAACATTAATTTCATTAATTTCAATGCTTTTCCAATCAAAAATTATTTATAATTTCATGTTACCTATCTTAAGCTTGTCATAACATTTCAAAAGCATTGGCAGACAAAAAGGACAGTGATAGTAGGACCGTTCTCCAATGACAATGACCACTCATGCCTCTCACGTCGATCAGAAAAAAGGCCAATATATTGTTCCGTTTGATGAACCTGTGAGCACCATAACATTCTTTCTAAGTCTTTTCAAATCGATAACTAAAATGTTACAGACCACTGCAGCGAATTAAGTCCACTCTCCGGAGACTCAAGATACAGTTAAATCTTCATGTGTATATATATTACAATGGTTCCCTAATTATTCGGTAGGGAACCATTGTCATGCTTTGTGACATCAAACAGGCAATGTTGGATCAGGTAACGTAAAACAATCCGGAAAAAGTTACTTCCCATTGATTTTGCTGCCACACTAACCAAACGTTCCCAACAAATATTTTTCAAATGCAATTTCCGCTGTGCATAATAACACGCGGCAGTTGATTGTTAATTCCCTGAAGATGACTAAATAGTTATCGCGTTAGTAAACTCTCGGCAAATGAAAATGATTCTGACTTTAACTTGTGGACAGTTTCCTGTTGCTAAAATCATTCAGTTACGACGGAAGCGTCTTTTGTTGATTAAATAGCTTGATGAAAAGTTTTAATAATTTTTGAAACGTCATCGTAAGAAGGAAACGAATTTTATCAGATTAACTCCCCAATAAAGTGGGCCTGGGACACTGCATAAAGGTCTTGGTGCAATAAGTGAAATCTGGCAGTCAATAAGTTTAAAAACAGGAGTAATTCCGTATGAGAGCAGAGAGAATTAACCGATTTTGTACATCCGTCAATCCCCTACTAACCCCCCCCCCCCACCCCCTCACCAACGACCACCCACCGTGCCCAATAGTTTGAAATGAACCCTTTGGGCGAAGTTGCAATTTCGAGTGCACCATCAACTTTCCAAGAATAACCAAATGTCCGCAACTGCGTCACGTCTGTGCTGCCCATGTCAGGGAGGATCATTCTTAAACTTGAAATGTATAGAGTTATTTAATGTGCTTCTGTATTCAAAGTCGGGTTGTGTGTTCACGGTATTATTCTGTGCTGGCTTTGGGGACTGTGGCCATCGTGACGAATTGCCGAGCCATGTTATTTTAGACTCACTGCTCTGACATTGAAGACTGTTGCTTGGAGAGCATGCCCTTAATCCCCCAATGCATGTTATTTTATAACCACTGTTGCAATCACTGAGACTGTACCCTGGATTTAAGGCCGCCAATACACCTGGAACTTAACCTTTGAATCATCCCTCCGCACCTGCATAATGCTCCTTGAGACTTGGCCTCGAATTCCCGAGGTGAGTACCTTTAAACTCATTGCTCTGCCTTTGAGACGGCTTACTGGAGTTCGGCCACAAATCACGGTGTAAATTAATTTATATTCACTGTTCTATCCTCCGACATTGTTCCCTGGAGACTTGGCGCGACTCCAGGAGGTAAGCAATTTTATAATTAAAGCTACACCCTCCGAGACACGTCTCTGGACACTAGCCTGCGAATCCCAGTGATACGTTATTTTATAATCACCGATCCTTCCTCAAAGACTGCTCGCCGAAGACGAGGCCTCAGAACCGAGGTACGTTACTTCATAATAAATGCTCCTTCCTCCAAAACATCGCCCTGGACACTTCTCCGTGAATCTATGGGGTCAGTTACTTCACAAAAGAATACTCAGCAATCCGACAATGTTGCGTTGAGACTTGGCCATGGAGTAAATTAAGTATGTCGTAAATTACTTTTTACTCACCGCTCGCTCTTCTGAGATTTCTCACTCGATTTTAGGCCTCACAGACTATTTCTCGTCACACAATCCCTCTCTCAAATACTGTCGCACACCCACAGCCTCTCTCACATCACGCCCACCCTCACACACCCACGTCCTTACACTCCTGTTTTCATACAATATCGCACACATTCATTCTTCCTCACACTTTCGGAAAGACTCGCTGCCACTTATTTTATCACAACCACGCTGGAATACTCACCATCGCACCACTCACACTTTCTATCAGATCCATACGCTTTAACTTACTCTCTGTCTCACCCACGCACTGTCTGGCACACTTGCGATCCCACACACACTGTCACACGCTCACTCTATCACACTCAACCTCCAACACACTCACACTCCCTCACACACTCACATTAATTATATACCCATATTCGCTCACGAACACACTTTCTCACTTTTACTCATCCGCTCTCTCATACTGACTCGCTCACCCACGCAAAGGCTCTAGTCGCGCTCACTGTCACACAACCAAACTCTTTCACACACCTACCATCTCACACAAACCCTCTCCCACACTGAATCTCTCACACTCACTGTCACGCATACTCATTTTCTCTGCACTAACTCTCCCACACTCAGTCTCCCACATTGACTCTCCCACACTCAGTCTCCCACATTGCCGCTCTCTCTCAACTAACACATTCTCTCTCTCACATGTTTACTGCCTGGCATATGTCCCTCTCACACTCAGCGGCTTCCACTCACTCTCTCGCTCACTATATCGGTTATGCTCTAATACGCTCTTACATTCGCGTACTCGTAGTCTCTCAGACGCACACACTCTCTCACCCTCACTCCCCAACATACTGTCCTTGAAATATTAATTTATTGATGGATATTAATGGGCACATGTGCAGAAATACAGCGAAAAGTATTTTCGGGTGCCAAGAAAACACAGTACTTACAGAGTAGGCAAAAGGAATTCGACAGAGTAAACTGACAAATGGTGTATCAACAAATAGTGATTGGTTGCTGTACGGAACAAGGGCCAAGCACACAGTTCATGAGCAAGAGCAGCACAAGGCATCGTAATTCGTGTTCTTACAAGGAACAGACCAGTCCGAAGGAGAGTCGTTGTGCAGTTTAGGAGATGAAGGGAAGAAGCTGTTATTATGTCTAAATGTGAGATTCGTCAGAGTTCTGTGTCTACTGCCTGATGGGATAGTCTGGAAGAGGGCAAAGCCTGAGTGTGAGGGGTCTCTGACAATGTTGTCTGCCTTTTGCGGCAGCGGGAGGTGTAAACAGAATCAATGGGAGGACGGCAGGTTTGTGTGATCGTTGGGCTGAGTTCATAAGAACATAAGAACTAGGATCAGGAGTAGGCCATCTGGACCCTCGAGCCTGCTCCGCCATTCAATTAGATCATGGCTGACCTTTTGTGGACTCAGCTCCACTTTCCGGCCCAAACACCATAACCCTTAATCCCTTTATTCTTCAAAAAACTATCTATCTTTACCTTAAAAACATGTAATGAAGGAGCCTCAACTGCTTCACTGCGCAAGGAATTCCATAGATTCACAACCCTTTGGGTGAAGAAGTTCCTCCTAAGTTCATCACACTCTGCAATTTATGACGATGTTGTGTCATACCAAGCCGTGAAGCAGCCGGTTAGGATGCTCTCAATGGCTCTTCATAGGAGGTTGTGAATGTCGATGCACACTTTCCGAATTGCTTTCGCATTCGAAGGAATTAGAGACGTTGTTTGGCTTTCTTCATTGTTGCACGAACCTGAGTGGACCAGGACAGATTGTTGGCGATGATGACCACCAGAAACCCAAAGCTATCGACAATCTTCACTCAAGAGCCATTGTTGTAGACTGGTGTGCCCGCCCAGCTATGCTTCCTGAAATCGATGATCAGTTCCTTGGTCATTGAAATGTTTAGAGAGATATTTCAGTGGGTTTCACCATTCAACCAAGTGGTCTATCTCCCTTCTGTAGTCTGATTTATGTTTGAGATATGACCCGCCACAATCATCTGCAAACCTATAGATCGAATTGGATCTGAATCCAGCCACGCAATTCTGTGTCTGTAACGTGTACAGGAGAGGGCTGAGCACACATTGGTGTGTGGCCCGGGATTTGAGGACTATTGTGGAAGATGTGCTGTTACCAATCCTGACAGATGGCGGTGTGTTGGTGAGGAATTCAATGATCCAGCCGCAGAGGGTGGGTCCAAGTTATCGGAATTTGGTTATTAGTCTTGTCGGGATAATGGTGTTGAAGGTGGAGCTGTACTCTATTAATAGCTGCCCGTCGTAGGTGTCCTTGTTGTAAAATTTTTCGTGTTGATTGCAGGGCCAGAGAGATAGAATCTCTTGTGGATCGGTTGCCAGGGTAGGCGAACAGCAATGCATGGAGGCAGTCTGGGAGGCTGGCATTGTCCATCTCATGACTAGCACTCGAATAATTTCATGGTAACAGACGTCGGGGCCATCTTCGGTAGTCGTTGAGCCAGGTTATCTTGTACTTCTTTGGTACTGTTATTATGGTGGTCTTCTTGAAGCTGGTGAGTACCTCGCAGCGGGGAAGTGAGTTGTTAAATACATCGGCGAAAACACTCAGCAGCTGGTCAGTGCAGGATCTGAGTTCTCGTGCAGATGCCAATTGCAGCCCATTGTTTTCCTCGGTTTACTTTCAAGAAGGCAGCTCTTATCTCCTTGTCTGTAATAGTGAGTATGGGCGTTTGCATTGCTGTTGGGATCAGTGGCACAGATGCACTGACTAAATGTTCAAGCTGGGAAGAGAACAAGTTCAGTTCATCAAAGAGATGAAAGAGATCATCCAAGCCTCAGCGATTCAGCCTGGCCTTGCTTTGTGTCGTGTGATCTCATGTAAGCACTGCCATAGACGTCTTGAAAATGAAAATCGCTTATTGTCACGAGTAGGCTTCAATTAAGTTCCGGTGAAAAGCACCTAGTCGCCACATTCCTCCACCTGTCCGGGTAAGTCTTTGGTTTATGTCGTTGGCCTGGGACGCTAGTTTGATCCAGTGTTATCTTTTAGCGTCTTTGATGGCTTTCTATATGTGTTACCTGAATTTGCTGCATATGTCAGGATGGTCACACTTGAACGCCTCCGTCGGGGACTTCAGCGAGTCGACACTTTGGTTGAGCCAAGGGTTGCGAATGGGGAACACCCATGTTGTCTTAATTGGTACACAGTCCTCAACGCACGTACTGATGGAATCTGTGTCGGTTGTTGCTTATTTATCCAGGTTGGCCCCGAGGGACCTTTACTATGAACCAGTCCACAGACTGCAAGCAATAGCTGGGAATGTGCTCTGATGCAGCGGGCTAGCACTGCAGAGATTTCCTGACTGGTTCAGCACGCTTGGGTTGCTGTTTGTAAGCCGGAAGGAGGAGCACAGTAGCGATTTGTGGTCGGATTTGCGAAAGTGTGGTCAGAGAATGGAGCGATAGGTACCATTGCTGTTCGTGTAACAGTGGCCCAAGGTGTGTGTACATCGGTGGTGCAGGAGGTATATTGATGGTGATGGGAGGAACTTTCTGAGTTTGGCCTGGTTGCAGTTTCCAGCCACGTTTGTCAGGGCATCAGCGTGATTTTTTTCTTGGTTGTACATGGTGGAGTCCAGTTCGTCAAGTTCTTTCTTCACTTTTGCCTGGGGTGGGATTTATACTAGTGCGATGAGTACATAGGCGAATTCACGTTGGAGGTAGAAAGGGCGACGGCTTACTGTCAGGTAATCTAGCTCTGGGGGGCAGTGGCATTCCAGGAACACCACATCTGAGCACTAAGAGGAGTTGATGAATCGGCAAATGCACCCCTCGACTTGCTTGAAGCGATCATGAGGTCCATCCAGTGGACCTAGAAACATTCGGGTTGTATTGCGCAGTCTGGTTTAGCCATGCTTTTGATTTTTTATGAATTTAGAATACCCAATTCATTTTTTCAAATTATGGGGCAATTTAGCGTGGTCAATCCACCTATCCTGCACATCTTACGATTGTGGGTCTGAAACCCATGCAAACATGTGGAGAACGGGCGAACTCCACATGGACAGTGAACCAGAGCCGGGATACACCGTGGGTCCTCGGCGTCCTGAGGCAGCAATGCTAACCACTGCGCCATCATGCTGCCCAGAGTAAGCCATGTCACGGTAAGCTAGAGCACAAAACAGTTCCTCACTTCTCTCTGGGAGATACGTTTAGCGTTAGGGCCATCCAGCATGTTCTCAAACATTTGGGTATTCTGGGGAGAGGTGTCTTGAACCTGCGCAATTTACCTCTCAGCTTCCCCGCATCCTGACTCGGCGGATGCACTTGGTTCGAGGTTGGATTTCCATCAGGCAGATCGTTACTTTAGGAGGTGTCGTGCATGACGGTGGCCGTGTCAGGTTCACTGGTGGCCTTGTTCGTTGGTTGGTCTGAACTCATTGGGCGGCGAATATGGTTTCCCTGCCGGTTGGGTCAGGCATGTACCTGTTGCGTCGGGGTTGGCTCGGGCATTCCCAATTCATTGACCAGCAGTCGCGGCTGCACAGTCTTGTCATGCTGAGATTGGCCTTGGTGGACGTGGTAGTTCAGGATGATGGGCATCCTGAAAACCCCGTGATCGGCTCAGGTCATATGGTCGGAGACTGGAGGAAGAAGTCACGTGACCGGTCTCCGGACAGGATGGAGTCCGGCCTCCATGGGAAAGTCAGCAGTAGTGCACCCGTGGCAGGCATGCCATAGAGAATTTGGTGGCTATTTTGAGATCGCCGGGCGTGCGGTCGCTGTCGGGTAAGTCTCGATCCTCTGTCAGTTGCTGGTTGGGCGGCCGCTGGGTGTGTTGGTCTCGAACCTCGCACCATTACTTGGCGGGCTGTCGCTGGCCCTGGATGTCTCAATGCTCGGGCGGTCATTCCGCAGGGAGGCTTCCATCCTCGGGATGTCGGTGGGTTAGCGGGTCGGTCTCTGACCTGGGCATCGCTGACCGGGTAAACCACGGTCTTTTGGCAATCATTGGTCGGGTAGGGCTCAATTCTCGAGTAGTCGCCGGCGGGTAGATCTCGGTTCTCGGGCGGTCGCTGGGCGGGTAGGCCTCGCTCCTCACGCGGTCGCAAGTCAGGTTGATCTCTGTCTATGTGCCGACCATAGTTGGGAGTGGAGGTCTGGCAGTGGCGACACTGGCAGGATACCAATGAAGTCGTGACGGGTCGCGTTGGGTCCGGTAACAGTATCCGGTCTTCGAGATTTGGAGGATCCTGAAACCTTCACGAAAACACAATTTTGCATTATTGGTATCTATATCTGAAGCGAAAGGATTTTTAGTACGTCAGAACGGTGATAAGTGCGAAAAGATAAGGTCGGCTTGAGAGAGCCGCAGAGAGTCGCCAAGCTCCGGCGCAATCATGAATCTGTGACATAATGTGTCACGATTGTCTCTCCCATTTATGCTCACGCTCACTGTTTCACATGGTCTCTCTCTCATTCTCACTTCCATCATCTTGTTCACTCGCAGAGTATCTCAAGCAGACACTCTTTCACTCAAATTGTCACACTCACTCTCACCCTCATTTCCTCATAAACTCTCCTTCACTCTGTCTCTCTTATTCTCGCACACTCTCTCACATACACTCTCGCAATTCACTATCTCACTGTTACTCTTTCACACAGATTCTTTCGCACACTCATGCGTTGTCACATATCCACATTCTCTCAGACACTTAACATTTCACATACTCCCTCTCACTCGTTCATACTCACCCTCTCACTGATTCTCTGACAAACAGACACTTTCACCCTCGATTCCCGCTTGGGTCACTGTCTGTGCGGAGTCTGCACGTTCCTGTGTCTGTGTGGCCTTCTTGCAGGCGCTCATAATTCATTCCACATGCCCCCAAAGACACGGGGCGCAATTCTCAGATTGCGTGAGAGAGTGTCTGAACCATCGTAAATGGCGGCGCATTTCACGACGGCGCGAAGCAGGAGTGGTCAGTAGCAATTCTGTCCCGCACAGGGGGCCAGCACAGCGCTGTAGCAGCTCACGCTGCTCCAGCCTTACTTCCTGCTGCGCACTGGGGACAGCACCAACCCACGCATGCGCAGAGGAGAGACGCCAACCCACAGATGCATGGTGGCCTTACTGAACGCTCCGGCCCTGACGCAACATGGCACAGGCGTTCTGGGACGCATAAAAAGAAGGCCCGAGGGTGGAGGCTGGCCCACCAGTCTGTGGGTCCCGAACGCGGGCCAGACCCATCGGAGGCCCTCCCCCTCCCCCCCCCCCCCCCCCCCCCCCGGCCGGGACAGATCCCCACTCCCCACACAGGCCACCACTGGATCCTTTGCGCAGAGTTCCCACCGGCAGCAACCAGGGGCGATATTATCCAGTGATGGTAGCGATGCCCCGGACCCGGCGCCAAAAACGGCATTGTTGACTCCGGCGTCGGGCCCCGCGAAACATCGCGTATTTTCAGGAAATGAATGGGCCTGCAGCGGCATTACGCCTTCCAGGTTGGCGTCACCTGCTGCGGAAGTCGCGCATCTATTGAAGTCGGGCGACGCAATCAACGCCTCCCAGCGTGCCAACACAAAAGTGCCCCCAAGAACACCAAACATGCCCGTCCGACGCACAGCCCCGAGGTAACAGGACCGCGACCTCGATGCGCTCCTGGACGCTGTTGATGAGAGGAGGGAGGGCCTGTACCCTTGACATAGCTGCAGGCCCCACCACCCGCCTCAGCTGGCGCCTGTGGAGGGAGGTGGCAGAGGCCATCAGCGCTGTGGCTTTGACCCCGAGGACAGACACGCAATGCCACAAGATTAACGACCTCGTCAGGGCAGCCAGGGTAAGTCCCCCTTCCCAATACCTTGACCCTGACCTTGACTCCCCTGTTCCTGCAACTTCCCCTGCCCTTGGCCTACACCCTGACCTTGTCCTTGACACTGCCCGTGACCTTAGCTTGACCCTGACCCCCTTACACTGCACCTTACCCTGCCCTTGACCTTCACCATGACCTTAACCTTGACCTTGACATTGCCCTTGACCCGACCTTGACTCTTACCCTAATTTGGTCACTAACCTTAACCCTTGGTCTTGGTACCTATGCAAGGGGCTCAGGGGTGGTAACTCATCTGGACCACCCTGAGGACAATGTGCAGATTCATCCTGCTCTGCTGCCCAGTCCTTGGAGTGGGGCCCTTGGCGCTTCACCTCTGCCACATGTGCACAGTCCCATTGGACATTGGCGGGTGGCAGTCTCCTTCCCAACCAGGGAACAAGGTGTAGCAACTCTCCCGCATGTTATTCAGCAGTGTCTCGAGCTCTACAGCTGCGGACGTCGATGGCACTGTTTATGGTACCATCTTCCTGGCTGCAATGAAAATGTGTGGGAAGTGGAGTGCTACTATGCAGCTCAAACTTGTCAAGCTCTCGTGTGCCAATCCGGAGGGCAGAAAATTCAATCTTGGCTTTGGTTAGAATTGTACTAGTTCCCTAGGAACCGATGCTGGCCCATTTGCACGTCCGGAAAGGCTCCGACACTGGCACTGCTATCAGGACAGTAAAGCACCACCAATTCAGTCGCAGCATCTGCTCTTAGTCTCCAGAATTAAGAATTCAGCCCAATTTATATTAATGACAAGGGAACTAAATACACGTTTGCCACAATTGTGGACGACACATAAATAGGTGTGATGGCACAAGTCTACAGAGGAATATGGACAAATGAAGTGAGTTAGCAAAAACCTGGCAAACAGAATAAATTTAGGAAAATGTGAGGTTCTGCACTATGGTAGGAAGAATAAAGGAACTGAATATTATTTACATGGAGAAGGAGTTCAGAAAGCTGCAGTACCGTTGGATTTGTGGGTCTCCAAACATAAAGTACAAAACGCTAGCATGCAGTTCACTAGCTAATTAGGAAGGCGAATAGAATATTGGTCACCTGTCTAACACTGTTGTTTTTACATCTAACACCCACCCGCCCCATCCCCCCCCCCCGCCACAGGACAAGCGTTCACACAACAGGGAGTCACAGGATTGCAGGGGGCATTGCTGATGAGAGACCGCTGTCCCTCCATGATGAAAGGGCCCTGGAACTGGCAGGCAGACCTGAGGACCGGGAGGTTGCCTATGCAGCGGTCGATGGCCTGCCAGCAAGTGAACCACCCACGGCCCTTCCCCCTCTCCCATATCCCTCCTCCCCCATATCCCCTCTCCCCACAGCCCCCGATCACCAACCGCGTGTCTAACCATGCATGTTGTATTGTGTCTTGCATGACCAAACATCGAGGCACTCGTCCTCGCAGCTGCCGCCCGCCCGCAGGCTTCCCCAGGGCGGCCACGGGAGAGGGAGAGACCCGGCCCCTCTGGCCTGCGACACCTCCACGCCCCCCCAGGGTGGGAGAGATATGGAGCAACACTGAGACGATGCCCGCGTCTCGTGTGGGTTCCGCTACGCGGGTGTCTGACACACAGTGATGAGGAGAGCAGCCAGAGACCTCCATCGCAGCTGAGCCAGGACACCCCTACCCAGGACAGCCCAGCGCAGGATGGCACAACAGAGGACAGCCCGGCCCAGGACACTGCCACCCATGAGACGGGACAAGACAGTCACACAAAACGGACGGGTGGAGATGAGGCGCCACATCAGGGGACCATGGACTCGGACTCTGACGATGCGCACAACAGAACGCCACTGCTGTCTCCAAAACCCTCCACCATCGCAGAGCCACTCACCCCGGCTGGGAACTTTAGTGATGAGGCTTATGGTTCACTCACTGGTGCGCACAACACTGTTGTACCAGTACAACAGGTGGAGGTAGGAGCAGTAGAGGGACCGGGAGTTCGGAGGGCATCCTGGCCCAAGGCATCATCTACAGCCCAGACGAGTCCCGGGAACCTGGAGTCACCACACCCACCCATAGACACCATGCAGTCACCAAACCAGGGACGAAGGAAGAGGATGATGGCTGGCTTGCAGCGGCTGCAGACGCAGGCGGTGGAGTCCACCCGTGTCTTGGAGCTGGGAGTCATGCCGGTCATGCGTGACACCCAGGCCAAAACCACACGGGTGGGTCCGCGGTGGAGGCAATGGGTGCAACGGGCAGCAGTGTGCAAGGCCAGGGGCTTTCCGTGCAGGCGGCATCCGTGGCCCAGGAAGCCATGAGCCAGAGGCAGATGGCAGAGGTGCTCAACGCTGTGGCCCTGTCTCAGCAGGCCATGGTACAGTCTCTCTATGCAATGGCCCAGTCTCAGCAAGCCATCGCTGAGGGCATTGGTGCCATTGCCCATGTGCTCGCCGGTGGTGCAAAAACACAAACAGGGATGGCTAACTCCCTGAGCTCCATGGCTGCAAACGTGAAGACCCTTGTCGATACCAGCACAGGCCACCAGGACTGGCAGTGCCAGGTGTCCGGTGAGCGTCGGATTGCCGATCCGTTCCCACCCCCGACCCATGTAGTGGCCCAGGGGCCATCGGGAACCCCGAGGGTGGAGGAGGTGCTGGGCTCCATCCCGGGTCCCCATGTAGGGGAGCTCCCGGAGAACCACGGCACTTTGGACTCCCCCCCTTCCATCCCAGGTGCATCTTGTGGGCAGCGGGTAGGACAGGCAGGAAGCTCGCCATCCCAGTCGCCCGAGCCGCAGACTGGTGCATCTGGGCCGTGCCGCCCCAGGAAACGTCCGCCAAAGGGATCCCGAGTCACAGGGCAGAAATCGCAGGAGTCCACTTCCAGTCCTGCTGTACCACCTGGGGAACCACCTATATGTAGTCAAAGGTCCCGTAAGACAAAACAAATAGACACTTAGTAAGTTGGCACGGGTGAAGGGCACAGACGAGTTTTCGGGGCTAGGGCACATGTATGGACAGTTTTTTATTAAAATCACTTTCACACCAACAGAAGCTGCCTTTGTGTTCTTCTGAAGCATACAGGGGTGTCATGTAGGTTGAGCGCCAGTGTGTTAGGGGGGTCTGATGTCGGCCTCAGGTGAGTGTGCCCCCCTTCCACCTCTCCCGCCCTCTCC
>NC_052165.1:88298585-88301085 GCF_902713615.1 Scyliorhinus canicula | reverse complement strand
TATATATCTATATATCTATCTATCTGTCCATCTATCTTTCTATCTATCTCTCTATCTATCTATCTATCTATCTATCTATCTATCTATCTATCTATCTATCTATCTATCTATCTATCTATCTATCTATCTATCTATCTATATATCTATCTATCTATCTATCTATCTATCTATCTATCTATCTATCTATCTATCTATCTATCTATCTATCTATCTATCTATCTATCTATCTATCTATCTATCTATCTATCTATCAATCTATCTATCTATATGTCTCTCTATCTATCTGTCTCTCTATATATTTATGTCAAACTAGCTATCTTTCTCTCTATCAATCAATTAATCTATCAAAGTATCAATCTATCTATCTACCTATCTATCGATCAATCTATTTATATATCTTTCTATCTATCTATCAATCCATCTGTCTGTCTATGCATCTATCTATCTATATATATACATATCTATCAATCGATCGATAGATCTATCTATCTATCTGTCTATCTATCTATCTATCTATCTATCTATCTATCTATCTATCTATCTATCTATCTATCTATCTCTCTATCTAACCATCTATCTCTCTATCTATTTATTTGTCTATCTATCTACCTATCAACCTATATATCTATCGTTACATCTATCAAGCTGTCAATCTATCTATCTGTCTATCTTACTTTCTTTCTTTCGTTCCTTCTATCTTTCTACTCTTTCTTTCTCTCTCTCTTCTCCCTTTCTTTCTTTCATTCTTTAATTCTTTCGTTCATTCTTTTTTTTTTCTTTCTACTCCCATCATTCGATGCATCTATCTGTCCGTTTATCTACCCTTCCATCCCTGTATCCATTTATTTATCTATCTATCTATCTATCTATCTATCTATCTATCTATCTATCTATCTATCTATCTATCTATCTATCTATCTATCTATCTATCTATCTATCTATCTATCTATCTATCTATCTATCTATCTATCTATCTATCTATCTATCTATCTATCTATCTATCTATCTATCTATCTATCTATCTATCTATCTATCTATCTATCTATCTATCTATCTATCTATCTATCTATCTATCTATCTATCTATCTATCTATCTATCTATCTATCTATCTATCTATCTATCTATCTATCTATCTATCTATCTATCTATCTATCTATCTATCTATCTATCTATCTATCTATCTATCGATCAATCTATTTATATATCTTTCTATCTATCTATCAATCCATCTGTCTGTCTATGCATCTATCTATCTATATATATACATATCTATCAATCGATCGATAGATCGATCTATCTATCTATCTATCTATCTATCTATCTATCTATCTATCTATCTATCTATCTATCTATCTATCTCTCTATCTAACCATCTATCTCTCTATCTATTTATTTGTCTATCTATCTACCTATCAACCTATATATCTATCGTTACATCTATCAAGCTGTCAATCTATCTATCTGTCTATCTTACTTTCTTTCTTTCGTTCCTTCTATCTTTCTACTCTTTCTTTCTCTCTCTCTTCTCCCTTTCTTTCTTTCATTCTTTAATTCTTTCGTTCATTCTTTTTTTTTTCTTTCTACTCCCATCATTCGATGCATCTATCTGTCCGTTTATCTACCCTTCCATCCCTGTATCCATTTATTTATCTATCTATCTATCTATCTATCTATCTATCTATCTATCTATCTATCTATCTATCTATCTATCTATCTATCTATCTATCTATCTATCTATCTATCTATCTATCTATCTATCTATCTATCTATCTATCTATCTATCTATCTATCTATCTATCTATCTATCTATCTATCTATCTATCTATCTATCTATCTATCTATCTATCTATCTATCTATCTATCTATCTATCTATCTATCTATCTATCTACCAATCTATCTGTCTATTTATGTATCTCTGTCTATCTATCTATCTACCTATCAATCTAGCTATCCATCTATCTATGTATCTATCTATCTATCGATCAAACTATTTATCTACCTATCTATCTATCCATCTATCTTTCTATCTATCTATCTATCTATCTATCTATCTATCTATCTATCTACCAATCTATCTGTCTATTTATGTATCTCTGTCTATCTATCTATCTACCTATCAATCTAGCTATCCATCTATCTATGTATCTATCTATCTATCGATCAAACTATTTATCTACCTATCTATCTATCCATCTATCTTTCTATCTATCTATCTATCTATCTATCTATCTATCTATCTATCTATCTATCTATCTATCTATCTATCTATCTATCTATCTATTTATCTATCTATCTATCTATCTATCTGTCTCTCTATTTATCTGTCCATCTATCTTTAAATAAAACTATCTATCTTACTCTCTCAATCAAGCAATCTATCAAAGTATCAAACTATCTATCTATCCATTTATCTCTCTATTTATCTATCTATCTATCTCTCTCTCTCTCCCTCTGTCTATCTATCCATCTATCTGTCTACCTATCTACCTATCTATCTA